>NW_009619571.1:0-72441 GCF_000690535.1 Cariama cristata
CACCCTGCTGCCCTCGGCGGCTCCTGCCTCCTCCTCCTCCTCCTCCTCGTCCCTTCCTTTCTCACCTCCCGGTATCCACCTGCCTCGCCTCGTAAAGGCAGGGGAGAGAGGGGAGGACAAAGCCGGGCGCCTTTTGTGCGCGGAGGGGGAGGCAGCTGGCCGCTGAAGGGATGAGCAAGAGACCGCTGGCTTCTTCAGCCTGCCCCGAAACTGTCTGCAGGCGATGTTTGGGGAGCCTCTTGGTACGCTTTGGCGTGCGCGTCTGCGTTTCTAAACTTAGTAAACAGTGTTGGCCTCGAATAGGCTTTCCACTGCTTAAAATGGTTGAGGATGCTTTAAAGCCCCGAAGGGCTCCTGAAGAAATGTTGAAGTTCTCTGCCTTCAACTTGGAAAACGTTTAAATTGAGGCAGTTGACAAAATGGAGGGCTGCCGTGGAGTCCAGGAGTGAAGCAAATTGCAAATTTTTAACCTGGTATTGCGCTCGCGTAAACTCCTAGCTCCCTGGCTGGCACCAGGGCCTGACAGATACCCTCTCCTGACTTTATTTTTTTTTCCCCCCGTAGAAGCGGCGGGGATGAGGAGTTGAGCGCGCATCGGTGCGTGCCGAACAAGGTGTATGGGATGTGCCTGTTGCAAAGCCTGACCAATGGTAGGATTTTTCAGCGGCCAAAAACCGTTTGGTTAGATGTCAGATGGGAAGCTGTTTTTTCAAAAAAGAAAAGCCAGGAGAACTTACTTTCTTTTATTGTCATTTCAGCTGGTTGAAATTGAAAATCGATCTTTTGGTTTTCCTTCAAGTGAAGGGTGTAGTCATAGCGAGCTGTATTGTCTGACCTATGACTAATTTTTTTGTTCAAACATTCAGTGTATACCCAGCAGAATAAATAGATCTGTGCTAGTTTTGAAAGCTGAAAGCAGATGGACACGTTTCTCCTTGTAAAGATGTCTGTTGGGGTTCTTAAAAGAAAAATCCCCGACCAAAACCCCAAAATGATTTTGTAATCCTTGCTTTGAGATTTATGCTATTCCTGGCAGCGTGTGGTTTGGTAGATAGAGTTTACAAAGTCACAACTGACCAAACAGGAGTTCGTTTAAACTCTTGTATTTTGAGCGGAGGTGGAAAAATAGTAGGTCTTAATTTCTTTTTATGGTGTTCATCCCGCTGCCCATTGGAGATTGAAGCATTCATCACGGTTGTTTATGTTGGTTGTCTAGGGGTTTCTATTTGAATGTGGAGCAAGTATGCAACAAGAGGGGGGCATACATGTATTTTTAGCTTTAATTTTTAGTGACAAAAGATACAAAGAATAGTGATATTCAGAAGCAAATCCTGCATTTACTGAGTAGGTTTATTAATATTTTTAGGAAGGAATCTATAAAAAAATGTCTGAGGCGTAATAAATTCTGGTCATTATGCTTGTTTAATACAGTAGTGCTTCAGTATATCTTGATACACAATTTCAAAGTCTCTTTTTAAAGGAAAGCAGTAAATGAAAGTAAAAGCAGCAGAGAAGGTGCCAGTTCCTGTGCTAATTAGAGGTGGTAGCTGCGAAATGCTGTATGGTTTAATACGTGTGCAAAGGTCCAGAAAACCCAACCAAGCATTTAAAAATGCAACATGTTGTATAAAGACACATAAATACATTCCTGTTCCAGTAGCTCTGGTTTTGTTAGCTACCTAAGCAGATATAATGGAACAAAACGACACCAGAAAAACTTCTGTAGAAGAAAGCGAGCTCAATTTATCTTTGTTTCTGTAAAATGCATGCTCTTCTTTCAGCGAAGGCAACTAGCCTGGCGAGGATGTTTACTTTTAGCTAGAATAGCTTCAACTGTCCGTAGGAACGGTATCGGCAGAAGCTGTGCAGGAATGTGTTAAATGGATTTCGCTAGGAGCTCTGTCTCCCAAGCCAGCCCCGGCTCCTCTGAGGTCCGCGCCAGCCCTCAGCCCGTGGGAGGAGTTGTGGTTTATCTGCCATGTGCCTCTGCACCTTCCTGGGCAAAATGACTCTGCCTGGGGACTCCTGCGCCTCTGTCCTCGCAGCCAGCAGCTGGAGACAGGGTGAGTGAAGTCGTATGAGTGACTAGAGACTGGGTGGTGGGGATGGGTCAGCTGCTCTTCTGTCTTTAAGATAAGTGATTTGTGTAGGCCTTAAGCCCTCAGAGGGCAAATTCGGGCTCTTTTCTAGACCTCGGTCAGAAATGCCGAACAGGCAAGTTAGCCGTTGATTTCTGCAGCTTGCATTGGTCTTCAAGCGAGCTCCGCTCCAGCACGTTGTGCAGTATGAGCTGTGTGCAGGACAAGGGCCTTGCTCGGTCACCTGTCTTTTCAAAGTTCGATGCCTTAATCCTATTCGGGAATATTCGCTGTTTTCAAAATACAAATTTTGTAAGGTATACAGTAAGCACAGTTGAAGCATTTTTTTCCCCTCAAGAAAAAGGAGGCAGGGTGATAGCTTTCACTTTATAGTAGGTCTGTTGAATTTTCTAGGACTTTTTTTTTCTTTTTTTTTTTTTTTTTTTCCTTTCCTGTAGGAGCAGTCAGGAAAGCATCATGGATATTCTTCAAGTGCTGAAAATCCTTATTAGCCAGATGGCGTAGAGTAGTTACTGTCAAAGGATGAGGTGTGGAAGGATTGGCACATCCCTTCCTTTTTCATTTTTGTTTCACCCCTAGGATGAAAAATGGATTTGGCCTGTGAATCCTGTGAATCTACAGAGTTGTTGTTATGCTGATCAAATGACTAAATGTTTCTTGTGACCTTGTCGTGTTTTTTGTGTGGTTGTGTAATGGTATGTCCATGATTATTTAAGAAGAATTATCAAGAAGCTGTTTTTCTGGGTAACAGGGAAGTAGCCGTGTCCTGATGCGTTGAATGATAACCTTCATTCCTCAGGGATTGCTTCCAGATTTAGTGTAGTGACGTGGAGGGTTTCTGTAGAATATTTAAAATGTCAGTAGCTACATACCATATCAATATTGGTAATGTTTCTCTGATTTATTTGGTGTCCCCTTTCATAAACAAAGGGTAATGCGTTGTTCTTTAGGGTTATCGATTACATGTGTGGCCTCTACTTTCTGCATGAATCCAAAGCCATAGGTGATGGGTGACCTGGTGCTGTGTATCAGGATGTTGACCTGGACTAAAGCCAGCCATTAACTGAAGACCAAGAATCATTTGCGTGGAGGTGAAGTGAACCCTGTAACTTCCAACTACCTTGTAGTCATTACGTGGGGGACCCTATCCTCAGGGTTTTCTTGATCACTACTGTTGTGGTATCACCACCCTGATACCAAAGTGAATTGAGATTAAAGAGGCTCTGGAGCAAGGCTGGAGGCTGAGATGCCCGGTGCAACTGCAGCGTTGCTGCCGTCTGAAGACAGCCGTGGGAACAGGGAAGTTCGTTATCGCCCCTTCTCTCCTTTACTGGACCTGATCTTTAGGTTGATATTAGCTTGGCAGCTCCAAATAAGAAATCTCCATTATAGTTACTCTGTAACTTCCCATAACACCTGAAGGAAGCCAAAAATACACGTTAATGGTAAAGTTTGGCATCTTAACTTCTGGGTTTGCGTAGTTTTAATCTGAGCAGTTCTGGGTTTGCTTATGGATAGGGCCTGTTGGCAGCTAACACAGTCTCCAGTGGAGATGATGTTGGCCACCAGTGAATTACTGTTCCTCAGCGATCAAAGAAAATCTGCATCTAGGGTGTGTGTATGGAGGATGAGAGGCAAGATGGGTGTGAGTTCAAGGCCTTGTGTTTCCTTTTGCTGTGCTATGCGGTCTGCTGCTGAGCCAAGACTGACCTACTCGGAGTTGGCTCTGGGAAGGCTGGCAGCTTTCCATCTTGTGTCCCTACGAAATGCTCCGGCAGCCAAACAAAATCCCCCAAATTAATAATTGGGCAGGCTAGGAAAGAGGGGAAGGAGTGTTGCCTCAGTGACAGGAGGTTTGCCGTCGGGCTGCGGGGATGCAGAATGATCTCTTCTGCCGTGGACCTTCCTGAGCTCCCGCGCTGGTGCTTTTCTGCACTTGCGCTGTCTGAAGCTGTAACGTTTCTGCTGTGTGAATATATGAAAGGAACTGCTCAAACAAGGTTCTTCTTTGAGAGGAAGTCAGTTATCTCTGCTCTTTCTTGGTCACAATACAAGCCATACGTCGCCAGTAATTTATACAGCTTCTCTTTAGTGTGTTCTTGGAACTAATTTTGCCCTGTGTAGTGCAAGTTTTCATCCTGTTTCTCAGGAACTAGGATCCTTGTATGGACCTCTTCAGGTAAATTTGCACTCTCGTTTGGTTTCAGGCTTAAGTTACAAACTTCTGTCAGTTGTTTAGCAAATAAATAGCATTAGTTGAGAACAAATGCAATTTTTTTCTTTGTAAGATCTTTTTACGTGCTATCCAGAGCGATAGTCTGCTAAAATAGTATGAAAATTTTTCTTTGTAAAATCATAAGTGTTCCATTACATTAGGTTGGCAGAAAACTATGGCACGTCGTTTCTAATATTGAGACTGAAACAGTGTTACCTGTTTTCACTGTGCCTCACTTGATTTTACTTTGCTATGATAATCTATGAATTGAGCCTGTTTGTTGACTAAATGATAGATCAGCGGCTTGTACAAATACTCTTTTTTTTCAGACGTCCTTGCCTGCTTGTCTAATGTTTTTTATATTACTGAAGGCATTATGGGAGGCAAAAAGATGGGTCTGAGTGTGTGATGTAGCAACATTAGAATGAGAACTTTACAGAGAGCATAAAATGAGGAGGACAACAGAGACTAATTGTATGAAATTCCTTTTATGCACATGTTCTTGAGTTTGAATAACTAGTACGTATTGAACCTGCTGGATTAGAAGGCCTTGGCTGTGCATATGTAGCATAGATGTTGCTCTCAAAGTAGGAAAGCAACTCTTCCTCCCCCCCCCGCTATTCCGGATAAAATTGATTTGATACTGTGTTTTGCTCTACTGAACCCCTACTAAAGCATGTTTAAAGGCTGAATAATTCATAATGTTAGGGATATAAACACCACACTTTTAATAGCCGAAGTGTTGGTTTTGCTTCTTGATTGCTAGGTGTAAGAATCATTCACCTGAGACTTTTAAAGATTCAAATCCCATGTCAGGACTTGGGTTTCTACCTGCAAGATGGTGCTTGCAGGGGGGAGACTTTCTTGATAGTGCATATTCCACTAAGTTTATACAGTCCCTTAAGCCTGGAAGCCATCCATCTTCTAAACACCATCTTCCAAATACATGCGAAGAGTCTGAACTACGCTTCTGAGCGCTTCTCTCGGCATGCAGGCCCGCTACTGAAACAAGCCGTAATTTCAAAAGTGGGTCTGAAGCACCGAGAACGTTTGCCTAAAGAACAGGCATGAGATTACTTTCTACTCACTGTATTAATGCTACCTGGAATAAGTATAGCACCTATCACCTATACAGTTCCCACAGGTATTTTGTTACAGGGGGGAACCTGCTTAGATGTTGGGATTTCATACCTTCTTTCTTCAAAAATTACACTTGGGACTCAATGTTTTCTCTTGCTTTCCAGCTCTGCTATCTCTGACAGTTTTATGGGAGTCTGCTGGAACTCTGGAAAACTGGGAGGGAAGAGAGCTGGAGGGGGAAGAAACTTTGTGTTACCTGTCTCTCTTCTAACCCCATTATACTCAGAAGTGCCTTTCTAAAATAAGGGAATTTAAGCAGAGGCCTCTTACTAGGAGCACTTGAGGAGCAAACAGAATGAACTTCATCTTGGTTTCAACAAAGATTCATAAAGCTTTGCCAGTTTTTAGTAAGGACGAAGAATATTCCAGCAAAAGAGTGCACGGTAATCTTAGTGCATCGGGTTGACATGTTGTTAGGTCCAAATAAGTCTGAAAGTACGCACTGGATTGAATCCAGATTAGCAGAAGGCAAATGCCACCACTTTAGCAGGGCTCCCTCCCCCTGTCCCAAGACCCTGGGTGCAAGGCACGTGTGCTCCAAATTGAGGACAGGCTGTGAAAATCTCTCTTCCCATAGTCTGTCTGGAGTTCTGCATTGATGGCGGGTATCTTCTCATAGCAGTGGGACCCAGGACCACCTTCTGCTTTCTCCCAGGCTACTCCCATATCATTTCAGTTTCCTAAAAGCTCTCAGGGTTTACACCACGAGTGCTCTGAGGCCTTATTCAGGAGAGGTAATCAGCAACGGCCGGTCTATAGGTCCATAGGCCCCTGTCTCGGGAGGACACGGCAGCTGAAGGCAAAGGGGCACTGTCCTTATGAGAGCTGGTAAACTTCATGTTCTCCTAGCTAGTAAGAGACTTATTTAGGGCATGTTTAGACAACCTAATAAAGCTGCTTGTACTTGTACTTTCCTCTGCTACCTTGTTTGTTTCTCACTATCTCCCTTTTTTTTTTGGTTTGGTTTTTCTTTGGTGTAACTTTTCATCTGAATATGTATGATGATATCGTCTTCCAGGTCAGTGGAGTGAGCTCTGTTGTCCAGCTGGTGAAAACCCCTGACTTCTCATGGTTGACACATTGTGAGCATGCTGTCAGCTTCTCAGTCCTGCGTTCTGCTGGTTAGGTGACCCATGTTTGGATACAGAATCACAGAATCGATGAGGTCGGAAGAGACCTCTGGGATCATCGAGTCCAACCTTTGCCCTAACACCACCAGGTCAGCTAGACCGTGGCACCGAGTGCCACCTCCAGTCTTTTCTTAAACACCCCCGTTCTTACCATCCAGTTGACAAAGCCTGTTTCCTCTGTGTGGCTCACTTTGCCTGTCTGCTGTGATTTCCAGGTGGACCTATTTGAAGGTGCCTGAAAATTCTGTTTATCGAGCCCAGACATGATTGTATGAGTGGCCTGGTTGTTGCCTGTTCCCTCTCAAAATATCACCGAAAGAAAGTTAACTCCTCCAAGCATGAAGTGGAGGAAAAAGAATAGTAATACAAGTGCAAATCTCCAAGATACTAGTCAGGACAGCAAAAGAAATATCGAAATACTAACTAATACTCATACTGTCATTGCACGTTTTCCCAAGGTACGCCTTCCATGAAGAGACCCACATCTTTCTGCTCCTTCAGATTTACAGGACTCGAATATTTTTCTCCAACTGAGGCTTGCATGAGTTGCCATCTCTCCTGCATGTGTGACCTGTTTTGGAACGGGGAAATGTGGGGTGTCTTTTCCCCCCGCTGCCTCATGTATGGTTAAACCTATAGAAAGCTGTAGAGGAAACTCAAGCATGCTGTTCCTCTGACAGCCTTCTGCAAATACAAGCTATTAATGACCATTGCCTTTCATGGGCAAAAACAGTACTGGCAATTCCTTTGTGCACTTTATTTAATGGCGTAACAGGCAAGCACATTAGCTATTTTTATTCAAACACCCAGACATAAGCTGGTACGGCAAAGTGGCTATGAAATGTCTGCATAGCTAAGTGAAAATACAGCTGCTGTTTAACACGAAATCTTTTTCTTTTAGTTACAGGATTTTGAGAGGGTTCAACCAATGATCATCTAATCTTTCTAATTGAGTTGCGATGAGGATTTTCAAGATTTTGCATGAAAATAGGCGCAATGTTCTTTTCAGTCGCTGACTTTGTCTACTGTTTCAGTCAACAATAAGGAGGTAATGCAATAGGGGAGGTGGGTGGGTGGGGAAGGGGGGACTGATTCAGGTTAAAGGTTCAGGTCTTGTCCTTTCGGGAACCTTTGGGACTATCTGTTCCTACGTGCTGCTTAGTGGCAGGCACACAAAAAAAGCTGAATACAGTGACACTGTTAGCAAATGCTAGCTTAGAGAGACGCAGTGTTTGTTTTGGGAATTTTTAAAGGCTGCCAAGTTCTTCGATGGTGGTTTTTCCTCTTTTTTTCTGTTCGTTTTTTTTTTTTTTCTTCCCCCTTTTCCTTGAAGAGGCTGTCTACTTTGGCAGAAAAATGCCTTTCATGGCTTGATGAATGAAATAAAAAATTCCAAGATGGTGTTGATGATTTAAGTCTTTGAATATTTCAAAGCCAAGAATTTATGTTGTGGATTAACTTGGGAGGGATTTTGAGCATTTAATTTTTTGTGTGTGTTCAAGCTAAGCAAATAGTTACAGCTCAGTATTGACATGCGTGGTCTACAGTACAATTTTGGTTTAAAAAAAAAAAAGAAAGAAGACAAAACTTTAAGCATATGATAGATGTTAGAGGTCCTAAGGAAAAAAAAAAAAAAAATCACTTAGTATTATGCTTTCCCTGACCTAGAACCTGCCTGATAGTGCAGTAGATATCCAATAGTAGCACATTTTTGTATATATATTTACTTAACTAAATTATAAAGTACACTTACAAAAATCTTCTGGTTATATCCACCAAAGTAAGGCATTTCTACTGAGTGCTTAATATTTGGCCCAACTGGTGAGATTGCTTTTCAGTACAGTCGAACATTATTCTTACTTAGCTATTTATTGCTTATTTACCTGTTTTTTACAAGTGTAACTTGCTCCTTGAAAGGGGTTTCCCTTTCAAATATAAATTGTTACACGTCAAAGCACAGCTGGAGAAGTCAACCTGTTGGTACTTTTACTATTACTTTTTTTGGACAGGTGGAGTGGGACGGGCATCAGGTAGATCAGCTGCTTTGGGGCATGATGAAGGTAAAGTAGTTAAACCACCAACATAAACCCACATCTTTCGGCTTTTCCACCAGCAGTAAAATAGGCTTCATTGAGTTCAGAATTCTGCAGAATTTGTTCTGATTTATGTTTAAATGGTTAACTTGAAATGCAGTACTATCTTCTGATGTCTGTGGACAGAGCTGTGATCCTTCTGCTTTTACTCAAAATGTGGTTAAATTGCACTAGAGTGGAAAAATATTCAGGCTTACCACTTTCTGGAACTGAAGTTTCAAACTGTATGTCCAGTTTCAAAAGTTGCGTGGTATTAGGGTCAACTTCTGTCATTGTGAAAATACTAGAAAAGGGAGGTGTGTGTAAGGAACAGAACTGGACAGACAGAAAGAACAGGGAATAATGAAAAGAAGAGGTATTGATTACATGTTGGGAAAATATACATATATGGGCTAAATAAAGGAGGGGAAAAAGGAAGAAAGTAAAATCAACGGAGGTGAAAAATATTTTTAAAAAGGAAGGAAAGTTCTGCATTAGTTGCACATGAAAATGAGCCTTTTAAATCACAGAAAATGTAGTTCTAATGTGACAACAGGATAGGATCATTCCACTTTGGCTAGTAATACTAAGCCTGTAGTAGCAGGTAACAGAAGACTTACCTTCTGTGTGTACGAGGAAAAGCTGTTTGACGGGCTATCTAAATGAAGTCTAATGACAAGTTATAGGAAGTATAGGAAAAAGTGTACCTTCCAGTGGGTTCATAGTAGTAAATACTATTTGTGCATGTAGAAAATGTATATTAAACACTAATGAGTTGTGCATTTTGTCTTTCTGAGTCTGTATTTTGGTTTATAATTCATACATATTAGAAACTAGAAATACTAGATTAGAATATGTGGTGGCTGTTGAGAGAATATTGTGTGGGTTTGTGTATTCAGTCTTTATAGCTAGGCATTTGTAAATATTTAAAGAATGAGTTGATTTCAATGTGTTCCACTATAGACCATATCTTCACGTTGGAAATTTGTAAGGTTCAGAGACCTAAGCTTCAAATAGCATGCTCTCGAGTCCACATAAAGATGTGTCTTTCAGTGCAACTGAGAGAGTGGGAAGGAGTGGGGAAAATGATCTAAGTATTTCTGTTGTGAGTTGCCATTTTTCTTCATGCTGTTAGTAATTTATTGTTGGCTTTTTTTAAATCGGGTATGTATGTAGTTACTCTGGATAGACAAGAAGCTTTTATCTTTAAAAAAAAAAAATTGGTAAATTTTGTGTTTGCTTCTAGAATAGGTGCAGTTCAAGAGGCTGATGTCCTCTAGCTACATTGCAGGTACAAATGTACCAGCTTCCCCCGTGTAACGTTTTTGGGTTATGTTATATGCTGCTGGTGGTACGAGTGCTTTCTAAGTACAACTGGTCAGTGCCACAAGGAGCTTTAACCTAAGTACAGAAAGCAGAAGAACAGTAGTCTAAAGGCTAATGACAAAGTGTCTTTTTCCAGCTGTGCTAGTAGAAAAGTTTACCGAGTCCAGCTGCTTGACACGGTCCCTCTGCCTTTAGCTGCTGCCCTGAGTCTGCTGCTTCGAGTAGTTTTTATGACTGCTCATCCTTCACTTGAGGCCGAGTCAGAGAATGAACTGACAAGTAGCGTGTTCTGCTGTTTGAGCTAACCTGTTTGTTTTTTGTTTGAAGCAGACCAGAAATCTATCATACTGTTTTCTCCATAGGCTCTGGGTGGTCATTTGCTCCATGCCAGACCTTAAATTACCTGCCTTTTTGACACAAAGGCAAACCTAACTTAGAAGTAAAATACTCTGTAGACTATCCTCTCCTTTCTTCTGCCCAGCTTGCTGTTACCCTTGTTGTCCAAAAGAACTAGGTTCAGTAGCAGTAAAAGTGAAATGGGAGAACATTAGCGTGGATCC
This sequence comes from Cariama cristata, assembly GCF_000690535.1. NCBI lineage: Eukaryota > Metazoa > Chordata > Aves > Cariamiformes > Cariamidae > Cariama > Cariama cristata. Next base: position 10,543 of record NW_009619571.1, read on the forward strand.
ACTGAAACTGGTGGAGCAGGTCAGTGCAATGTAGCATGTGTTTTTATGGCAGGTAACGCCAAACGCTCACAGTTACTGTGATTCTTTTCTTGTCTTCCCAGCCACTGTCATTGCAAACTCACTCTTTTAGTGGCTCTCAGGATCCCACAGTGAGCCAGAGCCAGGAAGCAAAAATGACTGAAAATTGTTTGAATGTGGTTTATTTATGTGTTTGTTTATTCTACTTGTTTGTACAGTTAGTTTGTGACTGATTTAGCTCTTTGAGTCAGCTCACTGAGTTAACATCAGAGCTGGCATAAGGGACATAGTTCCTCTCTGTTAGTCCTGGCTTAGCTTGTTTTAAGCTGTTGTGGAGCGTACCCCCTCAGTCTGCCGTGTTGGTTGGATGCGTGTGTGTGAGGCTCTGAAGCAGCAGTTCATGGAGCAGCCAAAGATATGATGGGCTTTGCCTCCTGTTCATGTGTCTACCTGTTGAGGGGGCAGGAATGGGCTTTGTGGTTTAGTAGCCAGACGTACTCCAGCAAAAGAATTTCCTCTCGGTCCAGAGACCTGGCTTTTGGCCTTGTTTGGGGGTTTCCGATGCGCTTGGCCCGCAAGCCAAGTCTTAAGTTGGGGTTACCTATGTCCTGCAGTGCAGGTAAGCCCGTTACAGTCCGTGGCAATCTGAAAGGAATTGTTGAAACTTGGAGGAATTCCTTTCCAAGCTTGTCTTCTGCAGAGGCAGCAAGAAGTATATTCATTACATGGATTTACCCCCTGGAATCTAAGGCTTGAACCATCCATTCAAGCAAAAAAACCCGATTGCCATTTGTTTGGCGTTGTGCATTCAAGTTGGGTTGGGTTGGGTTGGCTTCTGAGAACTCCAAGAGCTTTGTGGTCCATTGGAAACTCTTGCTTGTTTGCTACCTGACAAGTTTAGATTTCAGTGCTGTCAGGGTGTTTTTTCTTTAAAACAGTGGCAGGACATATAGATATATGTGTGTTTGTGTTTATTTTTCTATACATAGACCCACATACAAACTGTGTACCTATACAGACATGAACATGCACGTATCTATATATAAATGCATACTCTGTCCAGAGCAGCTTATATCTTATAAAACTTTCATGGAAAGTGATTTCTTGATATTTTAGATGATAAGAAAAGCAATTAATTAGCTAGCGAAGCAAAACAGCCTTGCAGATAAGCCTTCCTGGGCTCTGTCTGGGTATAATGAGTTGAGAAGATCTGGGTACATGGTCTTCACAGAACAAGTAATATGTAGTTTTAGTGGTTATCTGCCTACTTCAGATAGCTATAAATTTTATGCATTCAGTAGCTCATGGTGTATCTGTTTGAATATGCTTGTGATTTCTGACTGTTACTTTGTCTTTCAAAGGAAATTGAAATTAAAACCTCATCCATTTCTGCTGAAAACTTGAAAGCACTTCTTTTGTATCATACATTTTTGGTAAAATGAAAAATCTCTTTTCTGCTTGGAGAACGGATAGCTAGTAATGTCTATTTATTTTTTACCCTGATTTTTTTTGTTCCTTTTCTTCTCATATTAATTTAAATGGTACCAGGGTCTTCAGAGTTGTCATACGGAACTCTCATTTTCCTCGCTTGTTAATTGCTTGTGTCATCTTTGCCCGCTGCTCTGGGGGAGGTGTTGATTAAAGCTACATCTTTAGGAGTTTTAGTACTCCTATTCCTCTTTGGGGGGGCCTCCTGATTTCTTTTTAATCATAACACTGTATTTTTTGTTTACTTTCTGTCTCAAAATCATTTGGGTTTTTTGAGTGTTCGTTACATTTACTTTGAGTATATAGTATGCTGATACTAGGGTCATCTTCTTGGGGTCCTGCCTAGAGTAAAAGGGTTCTGCTGGTTTAACTGGAGCTCTGCAGAGGTGGCTGCTTGCGTTGCTGTGATGCAATGGCATCCACGCTGGAAGAGATGGTGTTGCAGAAGATCATGTATAGGGCAGGCAGGAAACCAGAGCATCCTACTGATGAAACTGCTGTCCCTACAGCATGTCGGTGCTAGTCTTGTTACTGGTGGCATTTTGTCAGCTGAGGGCTTTTGTCATTTAGGGAAGAGATTTTTTTTTTTTAATCCTAGACCATCCAGACTGAGTTTTGCTGACTTCTGATCAAATTTGCATGTGGGTTTGTGCAAACAAGTCAACTGAAGTAGCCTGAGTGTTGACACAGCTCTTCCATTCAGCCAGGTGCAAAGCTAAAGAATTAACCTAAAAAGTGGTTCATTTCCAATAACTTTGTCCAATATTGTTTCTATCAACAGAGACATCAATCTGTTTCCCCCCCCGGAATTTTTTTTCATTTCCTCGGTGGTGGGGAATGGGTGTGTGCATATGGTTGTAAATACATTTATCTTAAAATTTAGATTCTTTGGAAGTTTTTGTTATAGGCTACAAAATGGATTTACTAGAAAGTCTACATAAAATTCCTTTAAACAATTGAGTTGATGTGCTCAAAGACACATGGGCAAATTTAATGGTGGGTTTGGGTCAAATGGAGAAGGGTGGTTCTGTGTCCTCCCTCATTTCTTGCCTTATGCTCCTTTATGCCTATCATCAGGTCTGCAAGAAGTTCTGTGTGGGTAGTCTTAAGTAAGTTTTTCTAGCACTGAAGTTCACAGATGTATTTTTTTTCTTTCTTTTTCTTTTTTCTGTCACCTGTAGCATGTTTTACAAACACTTTGTACCTATGCTGGAATAGCTCACTTGAATGAGCATTTCATATTTGTGTTTTCTGCTCAGCCCTTACATTCTTTAATTCCCTCATAAATCTTGAGGACATGGTGGGTTACTGTTAGTTAAATAATTTTTTTTTAAATTCTCTTCTTTTGATACATCAGTCCTGACAGTACATCATCTTAGTCCATCTCAAACTTATCTTTTGCCAGCATCCTGTCTGGGAGAGGCTCTTGCAAAGGAACCTATTTTTGCTTTCTCAGCTATTATTATCTAGTTGCCAGTAGCAAATGTAGTTGTACCCTTCTGTTTTTGTGCACCAGCTCTTAGGATTTTTCTTACTGTTTTGATACGTTGTTCGATCTGATACTCTTTGCTCTTCTAAAGCTACCCCCCCAACGCCCCCCCCATCTGCTGTCCCTTACTCGCTTTCTGTTTCTTTATCCAGGCTTGGATTCACATTTTTCTGGGATATGCTCATTTGGCCTGTGTAACCCCACGAAAATGTTACCGTTTGAACATAATGACTCTTTTCTTCCCTGGCTTCCTGTTCCCTTTCCTTGTGAAGCGGTATGTATACCTTCCGCAACTTTCAGACTCTGCTGGGAGGTAAACATGCAGCTTTTAATTTCCTCTCTCTTCTTGAATTGAGGATCTTTTGGACTGGCGGTGTCTTAATCACCATTTTCTGAAACGTAACGGCACGGTACTAGTTTTGGTAGGATTCTTTCCATGAGTGAGGTGAACTCGGTTGTATTATGGCCACTGTCGTTTAGCGGTGAGCTACTGCAAACAGTAAACTGCCTTTTCGACGTTGTACTGAGATCACCCTAGTGAGGTCGCAGGGGGAAAGCTTAGTTTCTTATTTCCAGGTAAAGAACAAACAGGGAACAAAAAATCTCCCTTGGCATATCCTGCTGTGATTCAAAGGCTAAATTGAAATGTAGATCCTCCTTCATCAAATTAAATTCCTCTTGCGTCTGGCATGGTATTCCCCTTACTTCCTTCTCTAAACCGTGTTGGCTTGACTCTTCCCAATTTTCCACAGTAACTGTGTGATTCCTTATTTAGTTTGTGGGAATTGCAAGAGCTCAGATCTTTTCCTGAATTAAAGATGCCAGATTTGTAGTGATTTCTTCCTCCTTCCTGTTGTTCCTCCCTTCCTCCCGAAAGCCACATACGGACTCTTTTGGGGGTTGGTTTGTTTTTATTTTCCCTTAGGAAAAGACTCTTCCTCATCAATCTTCATGGCAACTTATGGTTCCTCATATATGGTGTGCTTCAGTTGACTTCAAATGTAATGCCAGTGCCATTTTACCACCTAAAGGAGTAAGAAAGTCTGGACCGATAATACAGTGTGCTCTCCGCTTCTGTATCAGCTGTCTTCCCTTCATTTGGGGAGCATGATTCTCTAAATTCCTTCCTGATGGGTTTCCATTTTGAAATACATTATGTCCAGAATCACAGGATATCTCTGCAAGCATAAAAGTGTTCTGAAATGCTAAGCACAGAGAACTTGTTATCAGAATACTTGTTTCCTCATTTTTTTTGTTAAGGTCACTGTTGTGAAATTGAATGATTTAAGAAGCGTTACTCCAGAAGTAGAGAAAAGGTATTGGAGATTGCATCTTTTTTCCTGCAAAAAACAGCGCTGTCTTGAGACCCCATTACTCAAAACCAAGTTGTAATGAAAATATACTAAAATCCTCGGCTTTAGCTTGGTTGTATCGAGTGCTTGGTAGAACTCCAAAGTGGTAAATAACTCAGTTATTTTCTTTATGGAGTACTAATCTTGTTTGCTTTGGCATCTAAAACCAAAGTTGCAGCTTGTTTTTTTTACTTAATATACACTTTTTTTAGAGTATCCCTTCCATGCGGTGATACAGATATTTATTACAGAACCCAGGAGGCCAGTCACAGACCATGGGCTCTGCTGTGTTTGGTGGTCCCAGAGGCAGAGAGGAGTGGGGTTCACCGAGGCAATTCTGGTCAACGTAATGGTCTTAGTACTGATGCCAAAGTCCTTGGAGGCATTGTGGCAAAGTAGTGGTTTTGAAGCAGTGTTCAAATAGGCGAGGGTCTCATGTTATCTCGTATGGCTTAAGAAGAAAGTAAAGATGCAGCTGGTCAAAGGAACAGGTCTGGAAAATTACATTTGCTGCAACATTCTGCATAGGTGTGAGCCCGCATAGCCAAGACCAAAGGAAATGCTACTGTGCTTCTAGAAAAAAGCTCGTGTGCCTAGGTGAGCGTTTATTCATCCATCTGTGTTATTTAAATTGTCTTAATACCAAGTGGAAAAATGGGCAGGGTGCAGCTCTAGCTTTGATGTAGAAGTCTAGGGAGAAATCCATCATGAAACGAAGTAAGTTGATGGGAAAGGGGAATGCAAAAAGAGGAACCTGCTGGCTGTAGCAGATTCTTTAGTTCCTTCAGGAGGATACTAGAAATTATTTAAACATGCAATGACTTGATTTATCATTGGCTAGTGATGCGTTTTTCTAGATTGGCCATCGGTTAATCACGTTTTCTTTCTGTCACCTTTTTTATTGCAATGCAAAAGAAAGTGTAGTAACATCTTAAGTTGCCTGTCTTTTCAGTTACTTCTGTTAACAGCAAGAATTTATTTTTGTTGATGACTGCCAACAGTTGGCATGCACAAGATGACATCTTCAAAGTAAATCTTACACAAACAAAACCACGTTTCTTCTGTAACTTCTGGTGTTAATTCCCGTCTTTCTACTTTTTCTTTTGAGATTGTGTTAAAAGCAGTGGTTGTTTCCTCAATGTATGATTAGATTTGCTGTGGAGGTTTTAACAAAGCTACATTTTGAGACAGCAGTCTAAGACGAGATGAGGTGTCAAAGTGATGGGTTTACACGTGGTAGTTCCTGACAGTCCCCAAGTCATAGTTCATGTAAACTTGTTTCTGCTCCAGCAGGAGACATCCCTTTGACCACTCTTGTTAACTCTGTTCTCTGTGAACTTAGTGAAGTAGGGCACATGTGTGTGTTAAAATGAGATTTGCTTTCAGAGATTGCAGGGTGGGGTTTTTTGGTTTTGTTATTGGGTTTTTTTTTTAGGAAACTCAAAGCTACAACAAATTGGCAAGTTTTCTGATTTGCATTTTCAGATATAACTGTGTCTTTAAAAGGCCCATCAGGTGCCGATATGTAATGCTGGGTTTTCACTGAACTATTTGTATAGGATGTCACAAATTCATTTATTTTTTTAGTGTGGCTGTCAACCTCAAACAATGTAGCTATGTTTATAGTTTTATAACGATTTAAGTAACTCTCCTCTGGATTCCAAAAGTAAAATCAAAATGCAGTTGATCATGATAATAATATAAATATGGTAACAAAATTACCAGACCTTCCAGGAGGCTTAATCTCTTGTTCTTTATGGTTTAGTTGAAACCTAAAAAAGGTGGCCCAGAGTTGCTCTTCTCCTTCGTAATTATTTAATTTTAAGGTTTTCTTAATTGTTGTGAGACAATTAGAAGATGCCTGTGTCACTAAATCTGACAGCAGTGTCACCTCCAGGCTCCTTGCACGTCGGCTGCTCTCTTTGTGAAGTTCTGAATGCTTCTACCATGGTGGATGCAACACACTGTTCCTACTTGGGGCATCAGTAGTCTAGAGGTGGATTTTGCAAGTTTGTCTGTGCCTGAAACTGTTGGTAATCTGATAGTAACTATCGATAATCTAATTGCTGCGTTCAGACATGGAACTTACTCTTTAGAAAAGCTTTCTCGTGGATAAAGCTGAGTCCATTTAAATGTCTGAAAAGAGCAAGGGTTGGGTAGAGTACCATGGGAATTGCCTTCAGCCTTGCTGGATGGGTAGACAGTCTGTGAAAGGCCCTAGGAGGATTTGATCATGCCTTAAAAATACTAAGAGAAGGTACACATATTTAGATTCTTAGTCTGGTTGTCTGCAATCGTGTATTCCTAAAAAGAAACATGAATTCTACGTCCGTAAATCATTTACTTGATGTCAGTTTTTCACCAAAAGAATTTTGGATATGACTATGGTTTTGTCAAAATAGACACGTGCTAAAAGCTACTTACCTAGACTACTCAGCGGCCTGTCTTGGAGTCACTGCTTTAAGTCATGGGAGGTATATAGTAGTAGGGAGTAGTACGGGAGTGGTAGGTGCAAGATGCAGTGAAGGAGTGGGCCATTTTATTGCACATCTCTATCTTTGTTGAGTGGTGAGAGTATGAGTGTTTTTTTCAGATATTCTTCTTGGAGCTGGTGAGCTTTGTCTGTTCACTCCTTTTGGAAGAAACACCTCAAATGCCTTTAAGGAGCTAATGCAGAAAGGGATTATGTTTTTCTGTGGCTACAAGCTCAGGTGCTGGTAGTAAAGGTATTTCCCAGGAGTAGGCAGAAAGGGAGGCTGGTGTTCGTGGGTAGATGTGCACCACTTCAATTGCTGTCTGGAGTGGGGCAGTTTCCCTTGGGAGTCCTTTTTGTGTTTGTGAGGGGCTAAAGTACAGCAAGAAAAATTTTCTTCCCCGCTGTTTTCCTCATTCCAGTCTACCTGAAGCAGAGAAACCATGGTTCCAAAGTTGTCATTAAGCTTCCTAAGAATACTTTTATTAGTTGTAATTGGCTGTACAGTAGAGTTTGACAAGATTAGCGAAGCATGGAGAGCACTTCCTACTGTTAGGCTTAAAGTTTTTCTTTTAATGACGAAGTTCTTTGGATTTGGCACGGTTGGTCTGCTGCAAACTTCTGAAGTACAGACAGTGATGACCTGGCAAGCAGCTCAGCACTGCTAAGAGGATATTTGGGGCAAGGACTTGTAGCCAAGCTCTTACCTTTTTGCATAAGATTTTCTTTAACAGCACTGCAAAGCAGATGGGATCGTGGTTAAATAATTACTTCTCGGTTGAGAGAGTACTGCCTCGAGGAAGGTGCTTATGTAAGGAACATCCCTATCGTGCTGCGTAAGAAGAAGGACACTACGCTGAGACTGCGTGAGCAATCATCATGCTGGTGCTTTCGCTTACTTGACTCTACAGACTTGTGCTGAAAGGAGTTATTAACTTGAGTTTTATCTTAACACACCAAAAAACTATGGCAGTCTAGCATAAGGGGCAATGGTGTACTTCGCACTGTGCCACAGCGCTTTGGATCTTTAGACCCAGACAGCAGGCGCTGTCTGTTTGTACCAGCAGAGCAGGAATTCTTTGTGAAGTCCCCCCTTCCTATTCAAGCAGTGCATGCTCTTTTTAAAACCAAAGGTGTATCAACTGCCAGGGACAACTGTAGGTTTTGTGGATTAATATCTGGTGGCTGGGTTCATCTTTTTGGGGCAGTAGTGTATTTTTCCTCTCCTCAGTTATTCCAGCATACTTCTCACTCAGTTCTGTATACAGACCACCCCTGCTGTCAGCAGCGACTTCTGTGTGCTGGTGGTAAGATTATTTTCCATTCTTCATGCTGTCTGCGTGTCTGAGCAGAAGTAATATCGCAAGCTGAAGAGATCATCTGCTTTCTCTGGCGCTTGGTACTGTAGTGGCACACGGCAGCAATTGGAGAACAAATCGTTCTGGATGTGGCAGTGAGGGGAACAGCGCAGCTTGAGATGCTCAGCGTAGTCCATCTGCCCTATGCCGTGGAGAAGGTATTTAGTCTGGGTATGGAAATCTCTGTAGCTGTGCCGTCAGGTGAGCCTGCACAAATAAACCCTCCTTTCTATCACGGCTAGTTTGAGCACCAAGTTGGTGGTTTGGTCCGCAGCTGGCTCGTGAGTCTTAGATTTAAGCATCTCCTCTGCACACTGTCTGTCCGTGCACTGAAGCATGCATGGAATATCAGGAGAATTTAGCTGCCAAACACGTTAAAAATAAAAAAAATAAAAATCCCTGCAGCTTCTTGCTTTTTGACTAAAATTTAGGCATATGGCTGTAGGCATACCTTTGATGCCAGGTGGTCTCCCTGCCAAACCTAAAGCTGGTTCTCAAGAAGATCTTATGTGGTTATGCTTTCAGTAGAGTGCCAGAAAGCTGAACCTTGGCAAAACTATGCTTTAAGCTGATGGTGAGAACAAGATTAGGAAGAATGTTTTAGTCCTGGATAGGCATTGTAGCTACAGGTAGACTAGATAAATTTTCTTCTAGGTCTAAGTCATAATTGTGTGGTTTTTTTTTTTTTTTATTTTACCTGTTCCAAAGCAGTCTAAGCTAAATTAAAATTTAGATGCTCTAAAAAATTATTTTGATTTGTGCTTGACTTTGCTCAGGTCCCAGGTCATGGATTATTTGATTTCGGAAGCTCGTGCCCTAGGCATTGACTGCTCTAGCTTGAGCCTGGTGGGATGGCTGCAGGGGAAGAAGGCTGAAGGGGTGGGAAGAGTTCTTCTCCTTCCCCTCTTTACTGCTGACCTCCGCTTCTGTGCTTGCGTTCAGCTCTTTTCCTCCACATTTTGACCTGTGCTATAATCCTATCAGAGAGGGCAATTGCAGTCAGGGATGAAGTCTTTTCTGGAAAAGATTTCTCGCCTAAGTCTGCGTATCTGAAACGCTTTTGGCATTCATTGGTAGAAATCGTCTTTTCTCAGGTGCTTTTTTGCCATGACTCCTCGTACTCTGTTGTTCAAACAGCCAGGGTCCCTCTTTTCATGCCACTCAGAGTTCCCGTGGAGAACCTACTGTTTCTTTGCAATCCAAATAAAAAGCCCAGGTAACAAACACATCGACTGCATCTATCACTGTCATGGCTTTATAAAGGCAAATGTGTCTAATCTCACCTCCTATCTTTATCACTGATACCTGTAAGTCAATTTGGAGCTGAAGGAAAAGAAAATAGATTTTACTTTGAAAGAGCTAAGTTACTGCCTCCTTGTAGCATTGTAGAATGAAACTTCTAGTTCTGTAATTTTAAGTAATGCAGTACATTTTTAGTTGTAGCTGGAAATGGTCAGACTTTTTCAGTAACCTTAAAAATACTTTTAAGGCAATTATCATTTTTGTATGGGGTTTTTGTGTGCTTTGTTTTGCTTTATTGTGTTGGTTTTTTTTTTCCAGAAAATACAAACTTCTTTTCAGACAAGCTGTAAGAAAGATTTGTAAGGAGAGGGATTTTATTTTTTTTTTCAGCTGTTTAAACTAATTAGTTTGGGGAAGACAGGCAGGGTCTAAGGAACACAAACCCCACTTAAAACTTGAAACAGAAGCAGTGAATATAGAGCTAAATCTAGGTCAAGTTTGAGTTAATAATAATAAACAACTTGATAATCCAGAGAAAAGTTTGTTTATGGGAAAAATGTACCACAAATCTAGTAACTCTGTGATGACTCCAGGATTTTCTTGTGTTGATATTAACTGCAAGAATTTGGGGAGGGGGTAGTGTTCTTTCTTTGACGATATCTTAAAAGTTTCTTTCCGTCTTTTATCGCTTATTTTCAGTGGTGTGACTTCAGCCAGACAGTTTCCATGAGGAATATGATTCATTGGGTAATTTATGACATACTTCGGGATGTGCTTTGGACTTCTTCTTTTCCTGTTTGGGAAGAGGGACAGGCTGGATGTGGAGATGTTTTGGAAGCCTTGGCTTTTGTTTCTGTGTCACGGTTTGGTTCTGTTTCACATCCGTGTGTGCGAGGAAGGGCTTGTGCTTTCTGGAGTTCATGCCCTCCCTCGTCTTATTGCTCCGTATTAACTGGTCTCATAAAAGATGTCAGCTCTCCCTGCAAGAGTTGCCTTTCCTGGGGCAGTTGCAGATACAGCAGTAATAGTGGTGGGGATCTGTTGGATACGCAGTTCTTGTGAACCATGTCTGTATGTTTTCTTTCATAGAGTAGCTGGAATTTACTGTGGTGCTGGAAATGACTGTGAGATAATGCGTCTTTTCCTGAGACGGAATGGGATGCTTTTCTAACCACATCAAGGATTCACGGAATAGCATTGTTCCATGGATGTATAATATAGGTTTGAACATACTGATGTGATAGTTTAAAACAAACAAACAAAACCCAAATAAAAATATATTTGTACCAGTTGGGAAACACAGCACCATGAATAAGAGAGTGGGAGAGTCTGGGCTAGTATTATATCTCTCGTAGTGTAGCCCCAAGAGAAATCCTTTAGCAGCATATAAATGGTCGTCATCTTTTCCTCTTTTGCTTCTGCTCCAGCTGAGTGTTTGTGAGGTAGAGTTTTTGTGGTGGCTGGTGCAGTGGGAAACACAAATTGGCTGCGGTTACGATGCACACAATGTTAATTATAGATATTTAGTGACAAGCATAAACGAGTTAAATGGTGAGAATTAGGGTCGCTAAGAATGAGCTTGCAGATGGCTGTTTTCAGTGATGTGTTTTTTTTATCTACCGTTGTCTTTTTAGATGACTTTCCTTTACTCCCACCTGAGATTTTTTTTGTGCCCTGGAGTTAAGAGCGCAGCCATGCAGAAGGCTGAGTGGGTCTATCCGAGAGGATGAGGGGAAAAACAGTGGGCGAGAGGTAGGGTGGCACCTCAGAGTGGGTCTTCTGCTGGCAGGCGAGAAGTGGAAGGGACTAATAACTGCTTTTAAAATACCTCCTTTATCTTTTTCGGTTTAATTTTGCCATTCAGGCAAAACAAGCAGTAGTGGTGGTTGAAACAGCTGCTTCGCTTAGGTCTAATTAAAGATGCTTGCTGGGTCCAAGGCTCATTTGAAGTTTTGTAGCTAGACAAACTTACAATATCCTTGTGCTTCACAAGCTGTCATTTTTGCTAACATGCTTAAAAACCCCACGGCAAGTTTTGTGTCAGAAATAGTCATAAAGAGATATCTTCCTTGAACATCAAAAGTTATGCCAACAGATTAGCTTCTGTACATGAGTGTGCTTTGGTTTTTTTGGGGTGGCTGCATAAGAAGCATTTCTCTACGAAGTCCCATTTCAGTGGGATGGTTTGCATCCTCAAGAGTTAGCTGAATTTGGGTAGAGTACAGGGACATCTAGGATTTCTTTAGATCCTAGGATGGGGAAATATCATAGAATGGTTGATTGGAAGGAACCTTTAAAGATCGCCTAGTCCACACCCCCACCATGGGCAGGGACACCTCCCACCAGACCACGTTGCTCCAAGCCCCATCCAACCTGGCCTTGAACACTTCCAGGGATGGGACATCCACAGCTGCTCTAGGCAACCTCTTCCAGTGTCCCACCACCCTCATTGATAAAAAAAAAAAAAAAAAAAATTTTTTAAAAAAAAAAAAAAAAAAAAAAAAATTTCTTCTTTATGTCCAGTCTACACCTACCCTTTTTCAGTTTAAAACCATTGTCCTTTGTCCTGTCACTGCAGGCCCTCGTAAAAAGTCTCTCCATCTGTCTTAGAAGCGCCCTTTAAGTACTGAAAGGTGGGTTGAATTAGCTCAAAGCACCTGTTTCCCACACCCTTTAATGGGCAGTTCTCTTCTGGATGTTGTCTAATGAAGGGGAGGCCTAAAACAATAACCAAAATGTGGCCACATGTTCTTAAACTTCTAGTCAGTAAAGTATAAAACAAAAAAAGAGGACAAACCCCCCCCCAAACTGCAGTACTTGACGGGAAGCCACTGTAACTCCCTTGAAGCTGGAGTGGCATGCCTGAGTCAGTGAAGTATGAGCTCAGAATCTGGCAGAAGCCTTTTGCACAAAGGAAGGCTGAGAGAGTCTCTCAGGAAGCCTCTACGCTGCTAAATGTGGCATGTTTGAACATGAGACTGACATCATCGTGAGTTCATAGTAGTGAAAGAACAAAGTATCAGCCACAAATTAGACTGACCTAATTTTTAAGTCACTTCTAAAAACTTAATAGCCTGCACAGTCTGTTGCTTGTGCAAGCTGTTTATTTCTATCCGAACCTCCGACTCCTTAATTCAAACTACAAGTTAACCCTCTAAACCGTCGAAGGAGTTGTTCAGGAAGGTGTGTGTGTATGTATGTTCGAGGGGTGCTGCAGACTTCCTTCCTTGGCTCTTTTTTCCACTCTAACTTCAATCTTTGCATAAAGGAAGTGATTAAGGACCACCCATCATATACCTTTATCCTTCAGGATCAGTTTCCTGGAGGTAAAAACCTCAGGATTGCATACCAAAACCTAACTCGTTCCTATGGGCTGCTCACGCGCCGACTGGAAGTCTGTCTGAAAATGATCAGAACACTTGCCAGCGGTATCAACAGGAATTTATGTATAATCGGTAAATTATTATAAAACCAATCAGTATTATTTATTGATGTATCTGTGATCATTGACAAATAACTGGTGCTTCTTCCATTGCCGAATACCTAAGAAATACAAGGATCTTGCAGTTTGCAGGTGAAGTACTTCTTTCCAAGTATTTTAGTTGGCTCTGTGTGCACTGAAGTTGATCCGTTCTGTTGATATATTACTTCAGTTATTGCAAAAGTATATTGAACTCTCCTAGCTTGGGATTTCTTTGACAACAATCAATGCCTTTCTAGTTGCTTTTTAAAGAACTGTGTAAAAGAGAGCACCTCTACAAATTCTGGAGAAGCATGAAATCGTGTTTATAGATTTGTATGGAGCTGTGCGTATGTGTAAACACACTTCAAACAGGATAATACGAATGTCATTTAAGGGAATACGTTTTGTTTCTCTTTGCTATTCAGAATCCTGTTAGAAGCCCAGCGAGGTTGCTACAGAACATTTCTTGTTGACCCTGGTCTTTGACTAAGGCACATACGAGATAATAACAACAGAATTTACTCCCTTGGTTTGGTATTTCTTGCCTTTGCTCTTCAAAATCTAAAAAATCCTGGTCCTCTTTAATTCTTGCAAACTAGATGTAGTGGCGGTCACATTTGTCAGTTGTTCTTAAGGGGGATTAATGTATTTTGCGGTTATGTCACTCTTCTTCCTCTGCTTAAATGGTAATGTTTACAGTGATGCAAGAGGCACAGCTGGGGAACATAAGTCACCCTCTGCTCTCTCCTTCCATTGTAAAGATATATGGCTTCTCTTTTCAGCCATGTAGTTACCATGCTAGAAACGTGGCTTTGGCACCGCTGCGGGTCTTGTCTAACACGATTCAAATTCAAAGAAACACTTGGGATCCTTTGGGAAAGACGTACCCGGGCATGTTACCTGGAGCGTAGCTCAGTGAGATACCGTGACTTCTGCTTTTGTTCCTGAGCTGAGGCCCTATTGGTACCGTCTTGTTCATTAAATTAAAATTTGAAAGTAATTGTAGTAAGCAGGCCATCAGAATTACCTTTGTGGCTACAAATTAGGTGTGAAAATATGTTCTGTTCCCAGTGTGTGAACTATCAGGAGTCTTACACCGTGGTGAGAGATTTGGGTCCCAGTCGTCTGGATTTAGGAGTTTGTTAATTTGTTTTTAGGGCCCCATCTGCAATTTCAGCAGTCAGTTCCTGTCACAGCCCAAACGCCTTCCTACTCTGCACAGCCCAGAAGGGAAGACCTCTCAACAGGATTACTGCAACTCTTTCATTTCTGGGAACACCTAACAACTTGGATTGTTCTACCGTGTTCATTGGGAGCCGTTGCTGTACGTTATATACCTCTATGTTTCCTCCTCTGCCCCCACCTTGAGATAGTCGGGCTGTACTGTGTTTGTGGTCTCACTGTTTTCCACCATCTGTTCTGTTTCCTTGCTATATAAAAGTCATTTAAGGAGAAACCCAATTAAACTTAACTGCTTTACTGAGCTTATGTACGTGTAAATGCCGATGTTTTATTTGGCCCAGCATCCCTTCTGAAGATGGTTCTGTGTGCTTTTATCGCTATGCAACATACGCTGCACACAATATTAGTTTTGTTTTGAGCTTTTAAAATGAGTTTGACAACAGATTTAATGAACACTTTTTAGTTTTTTTAAAACTTCTAGATGTTTCTCTGTACAGCTGACAGGACATGCATGCAGGGCAGTGCAGCACTGTATTTTCAGACACAAGCAGGAAGAAACAAAGTATTAATGTTGACAGTTTTAAAAAAAATAAAAAAAACTAAAAGAAATTCCTTCCAAACTTTCTCATGCCCTGATGTGAAGGGGTTGAATGTGCATGTTGCCTTCCTGGAGAACTGGTGTCATTTCCTCAAATGGGTGAAAGACCAGAACATTTTAACCCATAGCGTACTATTCCGTGGAAGCAGTTTACACATCTTTGTTCTTAAAGGAGATTGACTCACTGTGATCTTTAGTCATCCCATTTAATTTCAGAGAAGAGTCAGTAAAAAGTCTGTTGCAAGAAATTCACCCCTGCCTTGCCCAGAAGCTATTCTGATTTATTTCCCTAATAAAATTACCATCATTATCCTCTGCCTTTAATCTGTCCTGGTTCTTGTACGAAGGCTTCAGATCCACCTTCTGTTTTCATCACACAGTGACCACAAAGCAGATCAGAGTGACGCTTTTTTGTTGTTGTTTTATTTTGTTTTTAATTTTTGGCTCCTTGTTTGCAGTCCCATGTTATTTGAACATCTCCCCCTTGAAGTCTCTCGGTAGGCAAAAGGCCCTAAACTTAAAGGCTAACCATTATGTGAAGACTCTGAGGTCCCATCTTCTCTTTTCTCATGGGAAGCCTTTTAAAGAAGTAGCACGGACTATTACAACTGCTGTGCTTGATGTATTTAGCACTACTCTTGAGAGCACTCCTCCTTCTAATCTGTTTCTCAGCAAAAAGGTGACCATGTAAAATACAAAAGTCACCGGTCGTGTTGGTCTGTAGAGCTGCAGAACACAGTCGATCGATTTGGGATGTGCGGATTGCGTAGTAGATGGAAACCTTGGTGTGAAAGGGGCTGCTGTAAAGTAGTCTTGTTCTACAAAGAGTAAGGGTATGGTGGAATCTCAGCAGCTTGAGGATTTATGAAGTAGTTCAACCCTCTAAGGTTTTCCCTTTTTGTACTTTGTGTCTTTGAATAGAAAGCTAAAATACAGTTGCTGATAGAGACTGGCAGGCGTGGACTTTGCCAGTTGTCACAATAAAATTATGAATCTTCACCATTCAGTGTACAGGATCCAAGTAGCACTCTGGTGTGTTTTGTAAGGATCGGCAACTGTCCTCTGGTTTTAATTCAGTTTGTGAATTCTTACTGTGCCGCTGCTGTGGCTTTGGGTTGGATCTCTTCAGACTCGGATTACATAGATAATAAGTTATAGAATTATTTTATTTGTAAATTTTATAAATTTTATGCCCGATGCTTCATACAAGATTAGATTTTTAGGAAAGGTAGGATTATTAAAGTTTTAGGAAAGGAGAGGTGGGTACTGAGGTCCTTAGAAGGATGCTGTCACGCTTGGCTCTTGAGTCTCTCCCTGGCTTCTGGCTTGCTTGGTGCACCACAACTCTGCAGCTGTGGGAGGAACGCTCCGTCTGACCCGACTGGTTGGGTTCCTTTAGCTGCAGTTTAGGGAAGGCCCTGGGCAAGAGAGGAGAAAAAAAAAGGCTTCCATTTCTAATTCTGGAAAATAAAGAAAGGTATTTAAATAAGGCCTGGAGGACTTCTTATTTGCCAGCAATAAGTAAAAAGGCAGGTTTATATCCTTCTGTAATTCACCCTAATTGAAAGGATGTATATTTCTTTTCCTAAAGTCAGCAGAAAAATCCTAGCCTCTTAATGATGAAAGACTTTTTTTTTTTTTTTTAAACTTTCTCCTGAGTGCAAGTAGCTGAAGTTTCCAGTTTAAACTTGGGTGGCTCATTCATATTTCACTTAATGGTAATATGGTATTCTCTCT
The DNA here is from genome assembly GCF_000690535.1 of Cariama cristata. NCBI lineage: Eukaryota > Metazoa > Chordata > Aves > Cariamiformes > Cariamidae > Cariama > Cariama cristata. The sequence continues at coordinate 26,943 of NW_009619571.1, forward strand.
CTCTCCCTCCTCCTTCTTACCACCAAGGCTAGAAAGGAGGAGGGGAGATACAAAATGTTTCTGAAAATTACAGGAAATGTCTGTTCCTTTAACAGCATTGCCAGGGAATTTCCAAATGCACTTAATGCTTATGGCTGAACTTGCAGCAGCTCGGTCTTCAATCATGAGTGGATCCTAGTCTAAAAATGTGACGCCTCCTTCCAGTAAACTATGTTGAAATTAAGTGTATGCTTTGATTCTCATCTCCTCTTCCGCAGAATTAAGTGTGTCCAAGGGTGAAATGAGGGTTCTTGGGGGCTGCTTTAAACTCCTGGCGTACTTTTGTTCATTAAAGTGGGAAAAATAGCATATAGTTTCCTGAGATGGTACCTAGTTTCTTTGTAAGGACTTTGGAGAGGCATCAATGGCAGGTACTAGTGAATGTGAAGACCACCTGGCAGTTTTCAGAGAGACTTCAGAAACTGCACGTGAAGCACTAAGGAACAAAAAGGGAGATACTTTTTGTCCGAAGACTTCGTTCCCTTGGACTGTCGCAAGGTCATCTCTGATCATAGGGTCTTGTCTCTAGGCAGAGCCTAATCGGTGTTAAGCACTAGCTTAGTTTTAATTTCCAGGGATGAAATGAGAAAACGGTATAGTGACAAATACGATGAGTAGGATGAGCTTTCTTTTCATTCTCCATTGCCTTCTGCTGGGCACAGAGCTGGCACAACCTTCAGCAGACTCATCCACCTCTCCACCCTGCTACTCTTGCGTACGTACACCTACGTGCCAACGATGGACAAGCGAGAGGCTCTCCAGCCTGGGACCTCCTGGCAACAAAACACGCGGGTCCCAGTAAGGTGTCCGTCCCAGCGAGCAGAGCGTGTTCTGGGTGGCAAACTCTTTAGTTATCTGTCTGAAGGGCTCTAGCTCCGTGTTCTACTGTTGGCGTTGGCAAGGGTTTTAGAGCAGTTTCCTAAAGACAGAGAGGTGATTCTTGTAGCTCCTTTTGTCGCAAGATGATGCGGGTTTTGAATCTGTTCACCGACTGTCGTGACGTGCTCAGCCCTCTGCTGCAGTGGTTCTTCATGGTTGTCCTATCATTTCCTACATGGCTCGGAGCCGCTCCTGGGTTGCGTAATAAGGCAATGCTTGGCAATAATTTATTATCGTGGCTTATGTTACAGTGATGAAGCGGAGCTGTCATCTCATGATAGCGATGATTTGAATCTTGGTTTTAGCTGCCCAGGAAACAGTTTGGAATTGATACTAATGTGTTTATTTTTACTTCCTCATGTAAAGGTTGTAATTTAATTTGTTCATGTAGGAACAACAGGTGCTTTGTATAGAAGTTGTATGGGCATGACTATACGTAATGATTGGTGACGCCAGTGTTAGCAGTTTCCAGTGTTGACTTTTTAAGCGTGTGGGGAGGTGGGATTAATCACCCAAGATGTTCTGTTTTGTTAGTCTTTGTCCATGCAAAAGGTAGCTGTAATGAGACTTATGGCAATCTCCTATATCAATAGATACTGAACGAGAGTTTGTGAATTTGCTTGAATTCCTGCGGATGCATCGCCCATGAATGCTAGTTACAGATTAGCTTTCTAGCAGGGAGATGTGTCAAATTGTTTGGAAGGCTACTGTTGTTTGGGGGTTTTTGTACGTTTGTTTGGGGTTTTTTTTAAGTATCTCCAACCTTTTTCTTTTTAAAGATAGTGGACAGATTTGCTATGTTATTTTTCTTTTCTTTTAGAAAGTCAGTATAATTTTCTATTTCAGACCCTTTCCATGTAAACAAATGCTAGCATTTATAAATATCTTCTTACCTAGGTTTTCATGTGTTTAGAGGAGTTTTACAGCAAACGATTGCACTGAAAGTGTCAAATCTGTTTTCTGTTTTGGTTGCGGTGTTTGGTTCGGTTTGGTTTTTTGTCTTGTAATAAGGATTTTTTTTTTTTTTTTTGTCTACGTTTAGGTATTTTCCTCTGCTGGCCTTTGTATGTGGACCACCCTCTGTCCTGTTCAGCCCATTTAGATTTTGACCTAAATGTAGGTGAGTAATTGCTTTTGACATGAAACAATAATGAATTCATGTAAAAGTACTCCAGAATTTTCAGTTGCTTTGATTTGCAAGTCATTCAGGGAGAATCATCTTTTAAAAATCCACTGACACTTTTCCTCGTTGCCCAGTGTCCCAGGCAATAGGAAACCAAAAATGTTATGCATCATAGTATTTGTTTGGAGTGAATTAGGTAAGCTTTCATTCTGGGTGTCACAGAACTATATGCTGTGAACCTGCAATGAAAAAGTATTTTGAAATGGAAAGAGCTTCTTGCTTGTATGGGTGGAGAAGGGAGTCCCCAGATAAAGTCTCTGAGCTGTTGAATAGAGTGATGTAACATATCAAGAGCGTGTTCTAACACTTTCCAGGAGCTCACATTCTATCAGTCAGGTTTCCCTGCTATAATACTTAATAAATGTTTATTGTTCCACAGTGAATGTGAAAGGTTGGCTTCTTGGTAAACGCAAGTGATGATAATCTGGCTCATTGCTTAGAGTTGGTGATGGTGCATGGATGATATTTGCTAGAACATTGCACATATTTGAGGGCTATGTTGAGTAGGTCAGCAAAAGGCGGTGTTTTGGTGGTGTGGTTTTTGGTTTGGTTTTGGTGGTAGAACACATTATGTTGTTTCAAATACCACTATTTGTGTCAAAAGCAATGTCTTAACTGTTATCTAAAGGGAAGGTCCATTCATCTTGCTTAGCCCAGCTATCTTAGAGGCCTGGTGGTAAAAATGTTGCTAAGCAATAGGTGTAGAAATAGAGGGAGCTTAAAAATCTAAACTGGAGGTCTTTTGTGCAGCTTATTCGTGGGAAGTTGATTTCCTTTCTGACTCTGTCTCTCCATGTCTCACTTTTCGAATTGGTGAACACCATGAAGTGGGGTGACTTTTCTTTAGAACTGGTAATTAAAACTGAGTAATTTGTTGAGTAGGATGAAGGACAGTAGAGTACTGAACAGAAAATTCTCCTTTATCTGTTTTTTCCAATAGATTTTACGCTTTTTTTTATGAATGTACAGCATGTAATCTAAAATGCATGTGGCTGCTGTTTCTACAAGGAAGAGAAAATTAACACTACCTATTTTGACCGCATATATAGATGCGCTGAAAGTAGGAGAGGAGAGGAGGGAGCACCCATTCTCATCATACAGATAAGCAAAGGAAAACAGGGTGAAATTCTTAAAACTGCTTCTCTTTTATGAACACAGTACATAAGTGACATGTAAAAAACAATTTAAAAATCTATGTGTTTCTATTTGAGTGAGTTCCTCACTGCTTTCCACTCTTGCACCAAAGTGCTTGAGAGGGTGGGGGAAAGTCTGTGTTCTTCCACCCGCCAACCAACTGGAGGAAATGATGTGCTTATGAGATGATGACACTTGCTTGAGTCATCTGAAAAGCCAAAAGACACCCTCGTTCCCCTCAGTTGAGGCACACGAGCCCTTGTTAACAGAACTCTTCTTTCAAATCACAGGCATTTGTAATCTCACTCCTGTATGGTCTGCACAATGGCAGAGAAGACATAGGCTTCTTGTAACCTCAGTTACTTTTTTTTTTCCCCCCAGACTTTACACTTTATTACACAGTTGTTGATCTCTAGAACTTATTGGCTTGCTTGCTGAATTCAGAAGTATGGCCGTTCCTCACTTTCACTTAGAGATCTTATTTCCCTTGTGCTCCAGAGACACTTTGTGTTCCCTCTACTGACGAGTAGCAACTTGAGCAAGGACCGTCCCTCTCTCTATGTGATTGTCACTCAGTCTCTAGTAGCATAGGTTACAAGCATCTGTCCAGAACAACTTTTATTTCCATCTTTCTGAGGCTGATGAGGGAATACTGTGGCTGTGATAGCTGTTGAGGGGGAAAAAACATCTTGGAAGAGTGGGAATTCACCCCCTGATCCCTAGATCAGGAGCTCCTCTCTGATCCAGGAGTTTGTGTAGGCGTGTTTGTTGAGCATCACGTGTGGCGGTGGTGATAGGGACTGGTGCTGATGGTGTTGGCACCGGCGTCTGAACCACTGGCAGCTCCCAGCTCAGTAACACTGAAGCCAAGTACTCCTTTGAAAACAGCTGATGTGTTAGCAGTGGTATGTGTCCTGCAGTTTAGGATCTCCTACCTCTGTGTTTTGATTTCAGCTCTTGGGTTTCTTTTTTATGCCGGTGCCCATCCTGAGAAACATGAAAATGAATTTGACTGTAGGGGAGGATAGTGTTTTTCTCGTATGTGAGTGTGTTTGCCTCTAGAAAGCAGAAAAATACAGTTTTAAAACATCAACTCTTTCGGGTATCTCAGGCTGAGTATGCAAAAGCTGCCCTTCAGGACCTTCTAATGCTCAGATGCTGTAAAGTTATTTTGTTGGCCTTTTGCCATGCAGCAGTGACGTATATGGGAGCATTGCTGTAGGCACCTGACAAAGCAGGCATTAGTGACGTCGGGCACAAAATTGTTGACCGTTTATGACACCAAAGGTCAACTTCAAGGTTATCTTCTTACATGAGGTAGAAGTCTTTCAGAGATTATAGCAAGACTTGCCAGTTCCTTAACTAAAGTAGAATGAGAACGTCGTTCTGAGAGTTTTTAAGATGTATTCTTACTCCATCTGCCTCTTTAAAAATAGTTGCTATCATATGAGCCAAAGCCTGAGATAACTCAAAGCAAGTGTCTTGCTATGATGTACAGGAATTGCTTGAAGTCAAAGTGGTGGAAGTAGAAGTTAATAGTGCATACAAAATGTGAATTATTTTGACTGAAGAATCAAACACACAACTGAAGTGCCAGGTTTGCAGTTATGTGGTTGCCTGCTTTGCTCCGTCTGAGCCATTGGGGATGGGGACAGCAATCCCCGAGGCAAAGAGAGATCCTGTAGGTCTGTGGCAGCATTACACATACATATCAGAGATCTACTGTTGTTGGTACGGAAGATGGCAGGGTTTTTGTTGGTTTGGTTCTTTAAACAATATGGAAAAACTGTAAAGATACTGATCGAGTGTGGAACAGGTCTTTGTAGCTTTACAGTGAGTTAAAAGTTTAATTTTCTTCTTTAAAAGAAGAGGTAACAAGCGGTGCTACATGTTGCAGTCCATCTCCAAGGAGGAAGAAGCCGTGCAGTATTACCAGTGTGTATGTGAATGACTTCATGCAGTCTTCTCATAGCTCGATTACAGATCACTTTTCTGTAATCCTGATTTCAGTGTAGAGCATCCTGTGACTAAGATGGTTTCCTAGCTCGAAGATCAGCAACATAATATCCTATTTAGGGCAAAGCGTTATATTACATCATTTTATGAGACACTATGGTGTCAATACATACCATTCCAATCTAAGTCGCAAATAGCAGGAGAAAGAGAACAGTCAAGAAACTGTATTTTAGCTTTTTACAATCTGTGATTAGAAATGAAACAGATATTTCAACACCTCATAGTAGCTGAATGATAAGAGCAGTCACCGGGAAGGGGAGGAGAGCTCTAGTGTTTACCTAAAGCAGGAGGCTGCCAGTTTCTCTTGTTTAGATAGGTCCCAAGAAGAGTCCCGGAGTCTGATAATACCAGAAACAGAGAGAACTGAAACAGAACAAAACCCTGTAATTGATAAAGATGTTGTTCCTCCCCTGCCCAACGGAGCTGTTCCTGTCAAAATAGGATTTTAATCACAATAACTTGAGGTGACATTACTGTTAAGTTTATTACTTTCAAGCCGTGAGCAGAATGCTTTCAGAAACCGAGCACATAGCTATACGTTAAGGTAATAGTGTTATTTAAAAGGATTCTTGACTGATAGCCCACTTGCCTTATGTTGGTTACATGTTCCTTCCCCAGTCACCATATATGACTGGTTTGAGTTCTTCTTAAGGGTCTTCTGAAACAAACTTGTGTCACTGGAGAGTGAAGGCTGAGACAGTGACTAGTAAGCATTTAGAAGAGAAGAAATATACCTGAACTGAAAGTTGCAAATTAAAGATTATGTATTTTTAACAGCCTCCATTTCAGAGTTCTGAAAGTTTCTCAGCTGCTTTATTTTTCTGTTATTACTTGGACTTTAAGTCAGCAATTTACCCATCAAAACAAACTGTCTAGTTCACGAACAAACTGTCTAGCTAGCAAAGGAGCTAGAGCCAATTCCCAGTAGAGCCAGTGGAAAAGTTTTCATTGAGTTCAGTGGGTTTGATAGCTGGCAGTCTTTGATGCAAATAAAAGAGAATCAGAATTCATGATAGGACGTGTTAAGAGAAATTTAAAAAAAGGCAGAATACGTTTTTCCTCTCTGAAAAAAAAAATAAAAATGGACACAACTATCAAGTTTCACTTTTTTTCCCCCCTTGCATAATGGCATAGTCTTTGGATACCTCCCTGAGGCCAGTATGTGATGACTGCTCTTTGAGGGGGAGCACACCTGCCACCCAGGTCACAAAGATAGGTTTGGGCTTATTTAAAAATAGGTTTAGTTAAGGCTTGGTATAGTCATTTTTCCAATAATTTTTGTAGTTTCGAGCAATATGCATTGCACTGCTGTATGCTTCCATTTATCCGGACAAGCTTAAAAGCACTGGCTCTATAGCACTAGAGTCAGGGCAAATAGAAAATCACGTTTTGTCAACCTCATGGCTGTTTATGTGAAACCTGGTGGTTTTCTTGTATTGCCACGTGAAACTCTCACGAAATAAGTTTCTTTCAGTTTTCCTTTTTGGGTTGTTAAAGTGAAGTTTGTATTTTTTTCCAGAATTTAGTTTATTTAAGATTTTGTATATGTAGATTTGTATAATATACCTAATGAGTAAAACATCTGCTGACCTGGGATTTCCTGTTGCTAAACACAACTTACCTGTTGCTGTAATGGGACTTTTAACGAACTATCTATAAAGTAGTTTGAATTTGTGACTTCTCTTGCAATTAAGATAAATAGCAAATGTTTCAAACTGAAGCGGCAAGTCAACACTATAAGTAAAATGTAATTTTTCCAGCTGAACCTGTTCAACTGAGTATGTAAAATTACTATTTTTTTAAATATATAAAATCTTCATCCCCATATGTACCTGCATGTGCATCAAGAATCCAGGAAAATGTATCCTCATAACTTGCTTCTGTTTACAAATGTTTTGCTGGCTCAAGAGCATCAATCAATTGGATTTTTCTTTTCTTCATCTGTCTGCTTCAGTTTGGTGGTGGTTGTGTTACTTTGCATTGTCCCAGCCAGCAGAAAGCCGAGACACAAAGGCTGTTTGGGTCCCAGGCTGGGTGGCATGGGCCAGAACTGACCAAAGAGTCACTTGAAGGTGCCCTTTGCTTTGGGCAAGAGGTGTTGCATGGTTTTGCTGACCTAAAATCGCTTTCCCAAGCAGGAAAAGGGGATGTGATGGTGTGAGACACTTAAACTGGAGAAATGTGGTTTCTTGCTGAGCCAGCTTTACCCTGCACTGCTTTGAGCCCAGATTGCTCATTTCCAAACAGTCTGCTGTACTAACGAGGTGAGGAACTTGTCCTTTCATGTACATCCCTTATGGATGAAGCCCTGTGGTGGCTCCTTTCTGAGGAGCGTTCCTACAGGGACTTGTTCCATCAAAGAGTATTTTGGGAGTCTCTGAAAAGCCCGAGGACAACTGTGAGGCAGTAATACAAATAGGTGGTGAAATAGGTCAGATGTTTTTACTGCTCTGCTGTTTTGGCTGGTGTGGTTCGGATGCTGTCGGGATCTAATTTTACATAAGTATAGTTTGCTTCAGATACTATTTAGCACGTGTGAAAAGTGTAACGCATCTCACGTAACTGTCCGACCTGCTCTGGGAGGGCCAGAGACAGTGCTGACTGCTTTGCCTTTCCGTGGTGTATTCACAGGGCCTCTGGCCCATGTCTGGTGATTAATTCAAATAAAATGCCTGTGTCCTGATGTAGTGTCTTGTTCTTCTGGTTTCTCTTCAACCATGTTCTTAAAGGAGAGAGGTGGATGTAAGTTTTGTCCTTTCTTTTGCACAGTTTCAGTTCCCCAACCTGTGAAATACTTTCCAAGACGTTAAACTTTAAAAATCTCTCTTAACTAATTTTACAACTTCTTACTAAGCGGTGAAGTGCTGAAATGCATTTAATTAGTTTTGCCATTGAAAGGAATACCATGATTTAGGGCAGTATCTCTTAATTATATTCTAACAAAGTCTTGTGAAGAGGCAGAGCTAGTGGCAACAAAAGTCTGCAATTAAGACAGGGTATGTTGCCTGAATTACAAGATAATTGTCCAGGCAAGATTGTTGGAATAGATTCAGAGACTGTGGATGCGAATACTCTCTCTAGGTGTTTGGCATATACAGCAGAGAGGGGAACTTCTCAGGAGCGTGTTTGTTATATTGTACAGACCACTGCGCAGTTAGCCTCAGAGCTGCATGTTTTGTTCTGCAAACTTTCATGGCCTCATCTGGTTTATGGTTGTGTGGTTGTTTTGTGTTTTTTTTTTTTTTTAATATCTTCCTTTTTTTACAGGCTCTTAGTCCGGTGTAAAGCTGATGGGTGGGAGCAAAGGTAAAGAATGATGTAATGCAGCAGCAGCCAGAAAGCATCTTTTGTTTGAATTGTGAAATGGCTACTCCATAGTCATCTCCCGATGAATCAGATGTGAGGGGCTGCTTTCTGGAATGAACCCTTTGTAACGGCACATCAACTGGAAGCAGGAGGAGACATTCAGTTGAAGAGCTCTTTCTGAAAATGGGTTTAACTTTTCTTTTGCCAGTCACTACCAGCATGACCTCATACACTTCTAATACAATGGTGTGGCTAAGCCTTTGAGTACACAGCCATTACATCATCGCAGCAAATTAGAGAGGGAGGTGGTGAAAGAGGCCTTATTGTTGTCATGGCCGATGAGATGATCAGGACTCAACTCATTGTCGCCGAGAAGTTGGTGGCTTTGCTGGAGAGTGGTACAGAAAAATTGCTGCTGATTGATAGCCGTCCCTTTGTGGAGTACAATACCTCCCACATCTTGGATGCCATCAACATCAACTGCTCCAAGCTTATGAAGCGAAGGCTGCAGCAGGACAAAGTTTTGATTACAGAGCTCATTCAACATTCAGCAAAACACAAGGTAAGGGTCATTTTCCTCTTATTCCTTCTATTTGTTTAAAGGAGTGCCTGGAAAGCAACTTGTAATAATTTTTCTTTAGGTTTTTTTTTTTTTTTTTTTTAAAAAAAAACCCCAACAAAACGAACTAGGGGACTGAGTTTTGCTGAGCTCTTACCTGATCTAAGAGAGTATTGGTTACTACTGTTTATCTTTGGGATTCTTTGTAGCCTGCTCTCCCCTAAGTGACAGAGTAATGGGCAGGGATTTAGAAATCACTCAGAAAGAACTCTCTCAGCGTTCCCGTCTGTCTTGCAAAGCACAGTCCCTAAAATGTCCATAATTAAGGCAGAAACCATTCTCCTCCTAAACTTTGAAGGATTCTTTGGGGTCTGTGGTGGTGGGGATTGCTTAGCAAGTGGTCATACAGTTTGCAAAGAAACTGTAGCTCTGTCAATCCTGGCTTCTACTTGCTGTTTAAAGTGCTTTTTGTGTGAGTCGTTTGATGGGTTTTGGTTGTTTGGGTTGAGGGGGGGTGATGTGAGACTTTTCTGGGTGGTTTTTGTTGGAGTTGATTTGTTTGTTTTTTAAAATAGTGTTATCAGTGAAAAGGAAATAGCTGAGCTGTTTAAACTTAATGTGTATCTATGTGTGTGATTTGATTTTTTTTTTCTAATCCATTGGTATTTGTTTCAATTGTTTTGGGTACAAAAATAATCTATTACATTCTTGCTTTGACATGTTAAAAACTGAGGCTTTTTAGGATTATTATCATTATCTAAAGCATATTTTATACATAAAGTTGTATAGATGGCTAAAATGTGTCTGGCTTTAGGCATTTTAGGGTCTCTCTACTGTTCATACACAAAAACCTCAGAAGCAGAAACTGAGGTAGGGCCTTCTTTTAAAAAGCTTAATTTTTAAACCATCCAACCAACCTAGCAGAAGGTAAAGCATTGTACAAGTGATGTAAAATGACCTAATGGTAGAAATTTGAAGAGTGTGCTTCAGCTTGGAGCAAATAATCAATTTGCAAACTCTCAAAGGAATTAAATTTGATCAGGCATATTAAGTATAAAATAAAAACTGGTTTGTGTCCAGCTCTGTAAGAAATCTATATATCTGAACTGCTGCATAGCAAATAGGGGGACCCCTGATGTAGGTGCTAATGTGGTGCTTTTAATTATCTTCCTCCTTCCTGTCTTATTCGGAATTACTTGTCTTTCAGATTGAAATTGATTGCAAGCAAGAAGTGGTGGTGTATGACCAAAGCTCTAAAGATGTGACCTCTCTCTCATCCGACTGCTTTCTTACTGTGCTCCTGGGCAAACTGGAGAAGAATTTCAGCTCTGTGTATCTCCTTTCAGGTATGATGAACCAAGGGCGGGGGGGGGGGGGGGGAAGCTTGAATAAGGAGAAAAAAGAAAGTGCTATCATTATAGCAGACGTGTACACAGTTTTGCAACAGTGCTGGTATAAACTTCAGTTATGGCATAGCTTTTTCTGTGGTTCTTTATGCATATAGTGACACTCACAATACATATAATGCTTAGAAATTGCATCTTACAGGGGATAAATTACACCATTAGTGCTGTGTAAATGGAAATTAATCAATTCAGAGTTTTTTAGATGCATGTCTGCTATTTTAGGGTCAAAAATAGTAAAAGAAATGGGCTTCCCTAGTCTGTTAAGTATTGCACATGCTAGGAGGAAAATCTCTTCCTTACTGAATTGGTAATTACTGCAATAAGAAGAGAAATATATCTTCCAGAGTTATGGAGATTATTTTGTGTGACTTTTTAAACTTCAGCTCCTTAACTGGTAGTACTCTACTTAGGTCTTCTCCCTCACCACCCCCCCTCCCCCTTTTTTTTGTTTTTTTAAAAATCCCAGGTCAAAACATCCATAGAAATTCAAGTCCTTCTGATACAGGTTTTGTTGGTGTTAATGTGCGTTTGGGTTGTTATTTCTGTCATGGAACAGTAGACCCAGTGTTCACAAGAAGGAACAAGGAGGGGCATGAAGTAGATCAAGGGCTGAAAGAAGAGGGAATGACGAATACAAGTAGGAAATCTATTGCAGTGACTCGATCAGTGATCTAATGAAGTGTATACGTAGTCTCTGAGAAATGTTAAAACTACAGTCAGAGACTGAATAATGATGAGGGAAAGGGAAAGAACTCCAGAGAGATGCTTCCTCTTAGCAAGAAGGTTTCACTGAGGTTTGTAGTGACTTCAGATGAAAGTGACAGGGAGGTGGTTGTGTTACTGAGAGAACTTTTCCCAAACTATTCTGAAAGTGAGTACAGAGAAAATGAATAATTTCTGCACTTGGACGGGTGCATTTGATACTCATGTGAGCTGCACTTAGAGTAAACTAAGTAGGGTTTTGCTTTGGCTGTGTTTGGTGCTTCCGTTTTCTTTGCTGTCTTGGTAAGAATTACACCTGTGGGTCGTGGGCCACAATTTTAGATTAAATAACTCTTCTTCTATATGAGCCCCCAAGTAAATGTGTGGTGTCTAGGCACAGTAAATGCTTAATGTAAGAGTGCTGAAATATGTGGTTAAAACTCTCTTAAATTTAAAACTGTTATTTAAAAAATAGGCCAATCTAGCAGTTCATGTCTCTTAAGAAATCGTTTTATTGTTTGAGTACCCAACTCTGCTCATCTGTCCTGAGGTGGTTTTTTTTTAACAACCAGACACATATTACAGCTCCATGCAGCAATACAGACTGTTCACAACTTAATTGCCCTGCCAGGAAGAGGCACAGCTCTTCAATAACTGAGAATTAGACCTTATGGCAAGGAGGAGTTGGGGGGCATCCTTAATGAGGCCAAGCAAAGGAGAGTATCACAAAACGTCCCTCTATAGATGAGTTGTGTGAGACATGGCCTTGATCTTCTTTTTCCTCTTCTGGACTCTGTGGAGGAGGTGGTCAGAGTGTCTCCATCCTCAGACTTGTTTGTGGCTCCTGTAGGAATGGGCAGTAGGAGGAAGAGGAGGGTTCCCCAGCTCCCCAGTGCAAAGTCTGGGCAAACACCAGTTGCCTGTATCATAATGATGCTATGAGAAATTGTTTTGTTTCGATTTCTAGCACCTGGCAGTTGTCTGTTCAAACTGAAAATGCAATTTAAACCACATGCAAGATATTAGGGCACGTTAGCTAGCTGAGGTGAACTTAGCCACGTGCAGCTGGTAAGGATTAGTTTGGGTGTTAGAGAGAAAGGAAGGGAAAAATGTGTTAAAACTCTCCTTATAGAAAGGAAGATTTTTTTATTTTAGCATGTCAAATGCATTTCTCTTAGCAAAGATTAGATTTGAGAATTTAATCTTATTTTTGGTTAAATAGATAGTGATGGGGATATTTACGAACGCAGAAAGAACTGATGGCTTTAAAACCAGTGATAGAGGAGTATAAGAACAAAAGGGAAATGTAAGGCAAGTGTTTACTACTGATCTATTACAGGTAAGTGCTTATTTCAGGAAATATACCCAACTAAGATAAATCAGTAGTAGTTAACGTCAACTCTATTCCTTCAGCTCTCTAGCATTTCCTTCTTTTATAAGGAGTTTGCTCTGATTTTAATGCTTACATAAGAAAATGCATTTCACAGTCTTGTAGTTTTCTTACATCTATTAAAAAGCTAGCTACTTAACAAATACACACACGAAAGAAACCTTTTGGGATGTGGGGTGAAGGAGAAGGTGCTACATTTGATTTTATGGCAAGTTCCTCGGAGATTATTGATACGTGGCTCTAGGAAACTAGATAAAATATGTTGTCTCAGCAAGCTGATGACGAACTCTCATAAACCTTTATGGCCCATAATGAGAGTAGGGGTCAGTGCACTGTGTAAAAAGGAAAAAACCTTTGGACTTGAATTTTCCCTATGCCACTCAATCTGGTTTATTTAAAATAGTGACCTTAAATAAACATTTCGGGGTAGGAAAATATTTTTTGTTGGGATAGAATAAGGAGCAATTAACAAATATCTGAAATTCCCGCATCTGTTCCTCCTGCCTCCCCCCCATTACTGAGCACTCAGTGAGGTGGTTTTTTATTTAGGTTGTGCGTAAAGGTATGCTCTACCCTGGAGGTTGTTTTTCATTGAAGCAAGTAATGCAAAGACCTCAAAGGAACCTTTACCAATTAGTTTAAGCTCTCATAAAAATATTCATAATCTGGTGGGGAATGTTTTCAGGAATTTAAATATTTGTTTTGGTTCTTAATTTTTTAACAGTGCACAAAATACTGAAATGTGGGTACTGAAGGCTTAACCTCACTCCCATTATTGCATCTACTCTGCTGTGTTAAATAAGATTTAAACACAGGGATGTGACTTGATTCCTTCTCTTCCTCTATTTTGAGAACTGGGTTTACTTTCATGGAGTCTTTTTCCTAGTTGCGGTATTTTTATGCTGTTTCTGCTTGCTCTGCAGAAACAGTTAAGAGAGACTACTGATTCTTGCTTGAATTAGCATTATGAAGGTGGTAAATGTCAAGAGTCTTGCTTAAATTCTGTTCCACTATGCCAATGGAAATCATCCATGTTTTACTTTCCTAAAACACTTGCTCTTCCCTGCTTCTCTTAATCTGGCTTACTCCTACTCATGCAAGCACACGTGTCGTTGTGATGGTTACCTTTCAAATGTTGCCTGTGAAGAAGATGAAGCATAGCTTTCTATTTTGGGGAGAGAGGGTTGGTTGTTTTTTTTTTTTAATACAGAAGACTCAGTCTAAACAGAAGGATTTCTGAAAAAAAAGTAATGCCTACCTTTCTGTATTTCCAGCCTGACATTAAAAATTGTAATAGCCTAACAGAGAAATGCTGTACTGGCTCTGAACTGAAACCAAAAGCAAGAATTCTTGTCCTCAGGTGGATATGGAGCCATGGTAAATGTCCAAGGACTAGCTAAACTTCAGAGTACTGTAATGCAGGATCACAGAAACAGTTTCACTGAACTCTCTAAGAAGTTTTTAGTGCTGCAAGACCAGAGTGTGTTTTGCCAGCAAACAAGGAAGGACGTATTTTTCTGTCAGTGACTGAATTGCCACTTAGACTTGATGTACTGCAGTATTCAATGCCGCAGAGAACAACCAGTATGGAAAACGTACATAACGTACCAGATTATAAAGTGTATGGGCAGAAGGTGAGTTAAAGATACTGGAAGCCTTTTGTGAGCTTCTGGAATTGTTTGTACAGTTTTACCCCCCCCAGTGCCTGTACGCTGAGCTGTAGATTTGTACGTGGCTGCGTTCCACTGGAGCTGTGCTTTTTATTCAGTAGCATTGGTAGATGTCATCGGGGTTATGTATACTTAAATCTTGTCTGTAGAACACTTGCTTTGTGGTTGGAGATAAAGCTGCCATCCTTCAGTCAGATGACCGCTGTCTTGACAAAGGGGGGTCCATAAACTTCTGTGTGCTACTTGCTACACAGGTTATCTGCATAGTTCAGAGAATTACTAATAAAGAATTAGAGATTTTCTAGGTGCCCAGCATGAAACCTGCATCTGACATGCAGAACCGCTGAGCACCGAGCTCGGGAGCCTTCCTCCCAGAACCGTGGTTGGACTGTGGGTACAGTCACCATGTAAAAAAGTGGTGTTGACAGGTAACCGAGGCCCAGGTGGTGAATTGCCTACTCATCTTTGCTACCCTTCTGCCTCTGAAAAACGTTGGCAGTAATGTGATTTAATGGATTTAATGGATTTTGCTTTCACAAGAGCTCTCTGATAAGCTTCTACAGAGCACAAACCTACCATGATAAGCAGAAAGACATAAATTAATAATTTTCTATTCAGTGACGAATGCAGGTGACATACGCAGCGGATAGTGAACGAAGTCATAAGCTGAGTGAGTACATAAAGCAACAGCAGACAGAAGGAGTTCAGTGAGGCTGGGTGAAGGTCCTGGAAACAAAATAGTGAGTGATTAGCCAGGGCCTGTTGCAAAAGGTGTGTTTTTGCTGAAACTTCCCAAATTGTTTCTCTCTGACCTCTCCCACACCTAACAAAGTGTGTGTACAAAATGGAAGACTTACAGGGAGGATGCAAGGAGAAGGAGACAAGTCAGGAACTCTTGTACAGTCTTGTTTATGCTGGCGTTTTTCTTAAAAATACTTGAAATTGCAACCCCATTTAAAGGAATCCTAGTATAAAGATGCCAGTATCTCTCGGGTACATTTACCGTTGTGTTGGCTCTACTTGCCTAAAGCAAAGCTGGATGGAAAAAAAGCCCAGTGCTCTCTCCCTGCTTTGTCACCAGAAAAACCATGCTTTGTGGCAGAGGAGCAGGAAATCTTAAGAATATTCTCTTATAGGTAGAGCTGGTCATTTCTGTCTCCTGAAGTGACCATGGCTACGGGACTGAGCTTTCTTCCCCACTTCTGCAGTCCCATATGCCAAATAGGAGGGTACCCAGCGGGGACTGAAAGATGACATGAGGTAGCTGTGGTTTGTGGTGTCTGATAAATTCCTGTCTAACATCCTGCCACCTTTTAACATTTGGATGTGGAGCTTAATGACTTTTGGTTGTGGCTCACTGAAGTTCTGAGCGTTCGCTCTACGTAAGTCTTTGTGGAGTGCGTCAAGGAGAAGAGCACACTTTCAAATGGTGGTCATTGATTAAAATAATCATGTTATCTGTAAGTTGAAATAATTTCAGCGAGAACGAGCTGTTAAATGTCCTGCCGGTGTTTAGAGAAGGAAGGATAGTTATGCAATGATGCCAGCTTTCCTGATGTTCCGATCGGTTGATGCCATTAGAAACAAGTCTCTACTGAAAGCGGTAAAACTCTTGCCAAGGGAGTGCAGTGTTCCCCAAATGGTCCCGTAACCCATGGAGTACAGCCAGCGTCGGTGGGGAGGAGATGAGAGCGAGAGAGGAGCTTAGCTCTGAATCACCCTCTTCAAAAGTCTCCTTCTCCATCAATTTTTAATGAGGGCGTAGAAAAACTAGTACCCTCGGCTACAGCCAGTCCTCTGCGAACATCCTCCCACCCTTTGTACTTAAATCGCAGTTTTGAGTGTTCGTTTAGTGCCATGATTGTTTTAAGCACTTGAAGAACAGGAGTAGGCTTTATTACTTTCATATGTGTATCCACTTGCTGTCTTGAGGGCGAGCAAAGTTTGACTAGTGTGGAGCTCTCATAACATTTCTCAAACCCAAGAATAACTCGTTAAGTTTGCTTTTGTTTTGGATACCTCTGGATGCTTGTGAAACTTAATTGACTGAAATTACGATGAAGGTATTTTTATTACTTTTCTTCCTTTAAAGGCAGAAAGGGCAAGCGTGAGTGTCCAATATGCTCTCTTTACTTGTCGTTAATCTGACTTGTCTATATACCACTTGGGTGGGAGGGGGGCCGTGACCCCATTCCCACCCCCCCAAACCTTATTTGCTTAACCTGCCTATTAACCTTGTCTTACCAAAGGCAGAAACCCTCCAGGGCAAAGAACTTCCCTTGCTACTGTGCTTGTAAAACACCTGGCATAACGGGGCCACTTTCTGAACGCCGCCATAATAAAAACACCCCTAACTTTCCCAAACCGTGAAAGTCGGAGTCCTGTGGAAGGACTCCCCGTGGCCGATGAGAGGGGACGGGAAGGGGAGCGCGGGGATGGCAGCGCTCCGAACCGGGCTCTCCAGCCTGAGCTTATGCAATGGAAAATGGCAAGCATCCCTGTGGAGCTGAGCTGGAATGCGTGAATTGTAATGGCCTGTGGAGGTCTGCAGCTCGTTTAAACAGAGTGGAAACATTGTAGATTCATAAAACTTGTGAGTCAGAAAGTTTACAGCTTTCCTTCCTTACGGCAAGGGAAAAATCTGTACTGCAGCTTTTAGATAAAGATTTTAATGTTCGATGGGAATGCGACTGTGAAAGTGCTGCAAAGTCACAGCATTAAGAGCCTCTGATCTGATTTGAGGCAAAGTAAAAGTTAAAGTTAGGGATTTGTATATTTTCTCTTTGCTATAGTGCTGTTTGGTGGGGTTTTTTGGGGTTTGGCACATAGTTTTCAGTAACGTTACGTTAAGTGCCTGGCACTAATCGGTATTTACAGTAACAAATTCTAAATTGCTATTAGAAGAGGGAGGGTAAAAAAAAAAAGCTAACCATGAATGTACTCCACTGCATCTCTTTGATGAATACGGAAGGTTGGTAAGGCTTACTTAAAATTATAGAGTCTAAATATTATGTTGTAGAGGTAGTTGCAAATTTTCCTTCTTTTTTATTCTTTTCCTTTAAAAAGGAGTAGCAACAGAATATTTATTAGTATATGGCTATATAAAAATATGAATAATTAATGCCCTTATCCAGAATTTCCTTCTTCGTTTTAAGGGAGGTGGTGGAATCGTCTGTCAAATCCACAAGCTTCAAAGTCTCCTCCTTGTCATCCTTTCCTAGTACATGCATGTAGTCTTTGTTTTTTGACTCATCACTTGGGTCTTAGACCTTTTCCACTCCCGGCTTTAAAATAATTGTGTTTGATGCTGAGTTAACACTGATGAACTGGCAGACGTTTAGGTCTTGTAGGAAAAGGTAGGAAGTTGCTTCTAGTCTGTTTTCAAGAATTCATTGAAGAAAACCGATTCCTCCCTTTGGCTTTTTGTAAACAGTCAGAATCCAAAGCAGGGGGGAAAAGGAGCAGTATCTGATTGGAATGGCCCTTCAGAGGAATGCCAGAGTTTGCTCTGTTACCAGTGTGCACTGTCCTTGGGCTCTTCCAGCAGACTCCGTGACCAGTGAAAACCGGACACGTTCACTGTCTCCTCCATCTCCATCAGGAGCACAGGACGGGATCTTTCTGTGCATCCCATGTGAGGCACACGGAGCTGCAGGGCCGGCTGGATCTGCAGGGATGTTGTATAAAACACTCCGTAGGCTTTTCTGAGCCTGAAGTTTTAGGGAAGCCAGGCTCATAGGAGTTACCATGTTGTCTGTCTCTCTGCTATGAACCCACAAAAGATGTTTAGGCTTGTTGGTTAGCTTCAATAAGGTTTGAAAAAAGGAGGAATTAAATGAAAAAAAATAATGGAAGTTCTTGTAAGCCCTATGGAAACGAACACTGGTACAGTCCAGAACCTCAAATTAGTGTCTCCTCTGGGAAAGGGTTGAGCTGAGCTGGTTGTGGATTTGCCGGTGTGACCAAGCTGCAGTGCTGCATGGGCCCCAGCAAGGCAGGAAGGGCCCGTGGGATCCCAAGGATCTACTCTGAGATGGGCACCGGTGCCGGGTGGGATTCTTCGGTTCTGCAGCCCCTCAAATTACTTGGTTGAAAAACATATTTGCTTAGTGTGAAAGTGGAAAGCTGCTCTTCTGGCCTTTGGAATTGGTCTGTGTTAGTTGGAGAAGGTGGCAGAGACCTTCATCTCGGTTACCAACCTCTTCTCTAGCTGAATCTCTTCTCCCCTTCGCCTTGGCTTTGCGACCAGGCTCTGGGCATGAAAACAATAGCTGGGGTTCTCCTTCAAGCTTTAGCTGACAGGCTCATAGGAAACACGTGAAGTGATGTGAACACCTCTTTTCTCATCTTTTCTTTCATTCCAAGTTAATGTTTCATAACTGCCTTTACAAAGAAGTAGTAAGAAATCTTCCCAGAACAAATGCAGTGTAAGCTTGTTGGTTAGGTTTGTTACTGTTAGAATTTGGATATGCATGGAGGTCTTGTCTTTGTAGGAGTTGTCTCCATATTTGAACAGCCGTATAGAAAAAGGAAGGTACACCTAATGGAAGATCCCCTATTTTCGTGTTTCCCTTTCACTGCAGAGTTGTGGGCACGTCAGCTTTTGCACTTCAATTTCACACCCAACCTTAATCCACCTTGTCCTTGAAGTACAGGCAGGTCTCTGTTCCTTGCTGCGCTTTGTCAGTACGCACTTGCCTGATTAGCAAGAGCAGCTATCTCTAGATGATTAAGGATAAAACTTCTGGTGCACATCTCTGCAAACGGTTGAGGATGGAAAGGAATTACAGAATTGCCTGTTTCAACAGTAATTTTAAAAGCAATTTTAAAGAGGTACCAGGATTGCCTCGTGATTGATTTTTCTGTATGTTAGAAATACGTGCAAGTTGAGACATAGGATGAATGTACGAGGGAACATCTGTGCTGTATTCAACATGCAAAGGAAGGATGTATAAATACGTGTGGATGAGGGAGATGTCACCGAAGCAGGCCTGTTTGGCTAACGTAACCGTTGGTAATTACAACCAGCCAACAACCTGGTTACTGTAGGATGTCATGTAAGCAACGGTGAGCTGCTCAAGGTGAACTTTGAAAGCTGGCAGGAGGAGAAAATGGCATTCTCCTCCTACAGAAGAGAAAGGTGTTTGGGGGAGGTGGAGGGCAAGAGAGCAAAGGGGGTACGGGGCTGGTGGATGGGGGGAAGCGTGCAGGGTAGATGCAGGTATTGATCTACTCAATAGCAGATGAAATTTTACCGGACCGGCTGTGATATCCTAAAGCCGAAGCTGAGTAACCTGTGTTTGTGTGAGGAAGGGATGTGTGTTGATGTGAAGGAAGAACAACACCTGCATTTTGAAGATAAAATTTTTAGTAGATTGGTGTTTCTGCTTAACTTTTTTTGCTCTTGTCCTTGCCAAATCAGTCTCACAAGTACTTGGTCTTCTATAAGCAAAAAAAAATACTTTTAGCTTTTAATTCCCAATTACTATGTTTCCTGTGAAACTGTCTTTTCTAATTTTGATTGGTTACATCCCTGAGTGGTCTGACCTATTTGAAGGAAATATGAAGACAGGGAGAAGGAAGAGAAACCAGCATAACATGGAATGAGCATAGGAAACATCTACCATTTCCCCCCCCTGCCAGTTTTATGTCCTATTATGGTGCCATTTAACTGGAATGGTTTTATTGAACACTGGGTAACACCAGTAAAATGTTACATGCACTTCACAGCTCTGTATTAAGTGTTCAGATCAAGAGCTTAGGGCTTAACTAGCCTTTCACTTGCAAACCTCTGTAGCGGTTTACAGAGCGGTACGGCAACTGCCAGCATGGTGGAATGCTCCTGGTCTGGTTCCATATAAAATAACAGAGATGAGCTGATGTAAATGCTTGTGGTTCTCAGTAGTTATTCCTCTGTATTAATTTAGGGTTTGTCTCTGCTGGTTGTTAAACTAAATAATCATAAGGATCTGGATGGATTCTGTTCCCTTAATGAAAGGTACCTCTTCCCAAATCAATATTTCTCTGGCTATCACTTGTTGCCACCTGATCCCATCTTCTCTCCCTCTCCTCTTCCTGCTGCTGGCAAAGTTGGTTGGGAGTTTCGTTTATACATGGATTTGTGCAATGAATCTATAAGAAAGAATAACTTTCATTGTGGAAGTTTGCTGAAACTTTTTCATCCCTTCTGGGTTTGGCCCTATTTTTGTTTCCTGAGTTGGCTGAGGCGGGAGCTGAAACTTCTGATACCAAGATTCCTTTAAGGATCATACCTTTTACGATCACAGTCGTAGTTAGGAAACGGTAGTGTCTTGATCAAAGAAAAGTCTGTAGTCACCGCTTTGCAGAGCCATAGCAACAGGGTAATTGAGTAGGTTACGGGATCTTGCCAAATTTCTGCTAATGGATGTGGAGGAGAAACGCAGGCTTTAGTGTAAAAACCTCGGAGGTGCTGGGTTGTCTGCCGCACACACAAGGTTTAGACTGCACAACCACTGACAGCTTTTGGCACCTTAATGTGGTTTTGTAGAAACTCTTGTGTGAGTCGCAACCGCAAGAAGTAAACGGAACAAGTCGGCACTGGAATGGGTACGGTACTGCTGTTGGTTAAACGTGCTGAAATCTGAAATCGTTTCACCAGTCTGTTCATTTTAACAAGCCACCTAAGCAAGAGCTGAGTTACAGACAGTTGAGACAGCTACAGAACTTTGAAACCTTCTGATGGATCATCTAAAATCAGAGCAGAGTTTAATTAATTGATTTTTGTCTCAGAAACGTAAGGGACAATCAGCTGAATGTCACAATTTACCACTGCTACTTTGATATCTTTTCTTTCATGTTGGGAAATACATTGGATGATAAAGTCTGAAATCACTTCTGGCTCATACTGCTTTCATTTGCTCCCATAATGGTGGAACTCATCATCCCCAAAGATTTTTTTTCCTTCAAACTTGGGTAG
Source organism: Cariama cristata (assembly GCF_000690535.1). Lineage (NCBI taxonomy): Eukaryota > Metazoa > Chordata > Aves > Cariamiformes > Cariamidae > Cariama > Cariama cristata. The sequence goes on from NW_009619571.1 coordinate 48,185, forward strand.
GGCCTATTACTCAAGTAAGACAGACTTTAAGAGTACTGTTAGCTGTTTGCTACCAGCGAAAGGATACGATGACGTATGTTATGTGCAGTCATAGCAGAAGCAACCGCCTGTTTAAAACTGAAGGAGGAGGTGCATTGTGCTGCTTATCCTGCTTGACCATCAAGGTTTTCCGATGTGATGCAGCTATTGAATGAGTGGTGATGGAACACTCTTCGATCTAATTCATCGATAGCTGAAAAAGTAGAGTGAAAAACTTAAAAAGCCTCCAGGGGGACAGGGGCGGGGGGGGAGATCTTTTTAAACACGAGCAAAATGTTATAGATACGTGTATAATACATAAAAGTTACTCTGTTTCCTCTTTCCTCTGTCCGTAACATTCAAATGGGCAAGAAGTGGTTTCACCCTGTTGAATGTCAAGAGAGCTCTTTCAGCTTGGCTTCACCATCAAGAATACAGAAAACCCGTATGGTTTATAGCTATTTAGGAGAGAATATTTTGGAGTTATTTGTCAGTCATCTATTTTCAGGACCCAGTTACGTTCATCAAAGTTCTGTTAATGACCTGTAGATATTTTTATCCGCCCCCCCCCGCCCCGCTTTTGTGATTGATTTATTATTTGCAGAGGCTGGAGTAGTGGTGGGAGAAAGGGTGTTATTTAGAAACTAACTATAGAAGAAGAATGTATTTTCTCTTACTAAATCAAACTAGACAGTGCTGCCAATAGCCCTTTTCCAACTGAGGTAGGTAAGGAGATTTAAAGACGAAATCTGCCTTGATGCAAAGGTCATCCTCAAATTATGGAATTTGAAACTAAACCCATTCCATCTTTCTTTTAAGGTTCAGTTTTCTATTCTGCATTCCCACCTGTAAACTAAATTAATTTTTCCAAATGTTTAAAGTTTGGTTTTTGAAGATGGTCTGCTTCATTTACAGCAGAAGCGTACAGGTAGTCTGCGTGCCTAAAACACTTTTCTCATAAGAGGCTCCTCACGTAGACTGTGTGTAGACACATGGCGACTCCTGGGCACCGTAACCTGTGCTAGAGAACAGAGGCATGTGAAATAGATACCTTTGTTCTACACACCTTTAGGTGATTTTTAAAAAATATCTCTATCTATATATTTTTTAAAACAGATATATTTTGTAAGTTAATGCAAACAAATACTGATGAGTACAGTTCCTTAGAACAGAAGTTAGTCTTATAATGACCCGACAGCTCAGCAGTCGTACACGTGGATCCTGTTGTTCCAGAGCCCTGATACTACATTTGTTGCACTAGAAGAAATCGGTAGTTTAGCAGGATGCATATATGAGTGTGTTTTGTTGGTATGGGCTTTGTTTATTTGTGGGTTTTTTTTAAAGCAATTTTTGAACGTACACTATTTAGAACGTGTTTTTCCTATTGTGAATGCCATAAATCAAAGCCAGATTTGTTGAAAAGCTACTAACTTTTTGAAATGGTTATAAAAGATGGCAGGGAAGGTAGATTAATATTTGAAACAAGTCACCAAGGTCATGCTTTTTCAAGTCAGTTCACTAGTGATACTACTACCAGGTTAAGATATATTCAAAGGAAAGGAGGACTCACTTAGGAGCATGTGTTAGGATAGGTAATATAACATCAGACTTACCCAATTTGAAAGTTTTGTGGTTGTAATTCATGTTTTAAAGATACTGAAGCAACATGTTACTAGGAAAGTGTGAGTAGAAAGAAGAAACAGGACTTTGAAAAGATGAATGTCCCAGCGGAAGTGTTGAAGCATCTAATCTTGAATCACTTAAAATTTGCCTTGACAGAGCCCTAGAATAAAAATAAAATAAAAAATTACTTTTTAAACTTATGATGACAGAGTGTGGGTTCCATCTCCCAAAATCTCGGGTTTTTTGCGTATTAGCTTCTTGCTTAATTTCTTGTTGCAGTGTTCATACAGAAGTGAGACCGATCCATCGGTAGTTAGGAAAATTCTTTTGTGTTGTTGTTGAACTTAGCCCATATAGTCGTTTGCGAAGAAAGCACAGATGTAAAATCTTTGGTCGTGCTGCTGCTTTGTAAGGAAGAAGAGTCACTTCTCTGTTTCCAGCTGTGTCAGAAAACAGCCAGCAAGCTTCCCAAGAAATAAAGAATAAGCAAATGAAACAGAAGACTGAATTTCATTTCCCCTTCTTCCCCCAACCTCTCAAGGAACTGCTGGGCACCGTATCTTACATTAAATGTAATCCGAGAGGCATATAATGCCTATAAATTCAAGGATCGCTTCCTATAACAGAGGGGAAAACATGATGCCATACGGAAGAAAATTTAGCAAGTATGCGAGAGAATTGTTTTGCAAACTCCTTCTGTCATTCAGTTGATACCGTGAAGAAGCAGCATCTGTGCTCCTGAACAGGGAGGTTGTGATGCCAGGAGGAGGAATCTCAGCTAACAGGAACAGAAAATCCTGGAGCCAAACCTGTCCTGTGTCCCTAGCCTAGGCCCTTCAGTTCAGGGGTATGGCTCTGTGATGCGCAGTGCCTTCGCTTAGCGGCGTCAGTCCAACCTCAGCCTCATATTCTCATGATAAGCATTGTCATAGTTGTCTAAAATCACTTATCTAACAAAATAGACAAGTGATTTTTTTTATTGGTTTTTTTTTGGTAAGTCGGGAGACTGGACAGGAATTGCTGGTCACGAAGCTTTTGTTCTGAAATCTGCTTGCCTGCTGTTTGGTTTATCAGATAAAATGGGCATTGTTTTTTTTTTTGGTAAGTTGGGAGACTGAACAGGAATCGCTGGTCATGAAGCTTTTGTTCTGAAATCTGCTTGTCTGCTGTTTGGTTTATCAGATAAAATGGGCTGATACACACGTGGCTATTACCTTTTCTACATTTACTAAAGATACAGATTTTAAAATCCAAGGAATAGGCATTATTCAGGCAATGGTAACGCAAGCCTTGACAAGACAGTGCATTATCTTATTGCTGAATAATTTTAATTCACATCTTCAAACTGTAATAATAGTGAACATAGCACTTGGCAGATTTAGCACGTTAATACTTCACTTCCTTGGTGATAGAAAGGTGCCTCATTCTGGACAGGTTATAATTACTCTTCCTTCAGTTAAAATTCCGCTTGTCTCTATGCTTTAATGTGAGGAAATAGCTGGGGACTTTCACTGTGGTTCGCGACTTTCACCTTTACTGGTTGGCTGTTAAACGGTGAAAACGGTCAAGAGAAGCCTATAACATGCTGATTTAAGCGGCTACTGCCTCCCGTTCTTCAGACTAGTTTGCGAAGATGAAGTATGAGCATGAGCTGAGCTTGGGGTTTACCTAGGCTTGGAAAAAGCTAGCTAGCTTTTGTGAGAATGTGTTTAGTCAAAGTATAAGTTCGTTACTGGAGGTTTCTTTGGTTTTGTTGGGAGGGTGAGGCCAGTTGGAGCACAGTTGGTAGCACAGATTCATAATGCAGCCCTTGTGATGGGAGGGAAGCCAGGAACTAGCCGAGCAAGAAAAAGAAATGGAGCTTCAGCTGCGTTGTATGTATTTGTGTCTAGGGAAGTCTCAGCCCCGCTTTTTATTCCCTTCGCGTTCCATAGCAACTGTGCCATGCTGATGGGGAAACAGCCAAGGAGCAGTTTTGATGGCCACTAGGATTTTAGGTCGATTTAAATGTGTTACCAGTCATTCCACTCTAGTTTTCTAGTGGTGAGAAAGTGGTGAGAAACGGTAGTGAAAATGTTTTGGAGCCATAATATGGACAGGGCCTAATAACTTGGAGATGAAGAACCAGCTAGCGGTAAAAGGAGTGGAGACTTGCGGTGATTTGCTAGGGGAGTCCATGGCTGGGTGAAGTCTTCCTCTGTAGTTCCCCCTTGAGATGGAGAAGCCTTGGCTTGGTGGGGTTTTGAAAGATGAAATCTCTTCCAGTGTGTTGGATGAAATATATTAATTATGGAGCAGCAGAGAAAATAATAATGTAGGATTTTAAAAGCAAACATTAATAACTATACATTGATGATTTTACCAAATTGAGTAAACATGACTCCTTCTTAATGAAGTCTAATTATAGACAGGAGAAGGAGATGTTTAGAAAACAGCTTGCTGGGGCAGAGGAAAAGGTATGTGCGCTTTTGGTGTGGTGGGTGTTGTGGCTGTTTTTTTAAAGTCTCATTTCCATGTATCATTAAGAATGGGAAGAAGCATCAAAAACTTCTGAGGAATGGAGGGAGAGAGAAATAAACGTTCCAGGCAGAGTGGGAATATGCAGCCAGGCCTTGCCTGCTGCACAGTCATCGTACCTCCAGAAGAGCCTTAACCTCCGTTAAAGCTTTCCTGCTGCCCCTTAATGCCTCCTCATCTCCTGCAAAAAATGCTGCTTTCCGAGAACGGCTATGGGCACCGATGCCTACAACACTGCACGTAAATTAAATACACGCTGTTCCTCTCGCAGGTGGGTTTGCTGAATTCTCCAGCTCTTTCCCCGGTCTCTGTGAAGGAAAATCCACGCTCGTCCCTACTTGCATTTCTCAGCCCTGCCTACCTGTCTCCAACATTGGCCCGACCAGAATCCTGCCTCATCTCTATCTCGGGTGTCAGCGGGATGTCCTCAACAAGGTGAGCGTTCTGGGTGTGCCTGTTGTTTACTTGGATGAGTATATAACTTCCGTGTGTCTTTGTCCATGCTTCTATCATACTGCATCATTACGGCTATAAAACATCTAAAGTAGATCTAGGTAATCGCCGTCTATGCATAAGCCATGGAGAGCTATGTGAGAACTAATGATATGCAGACCATAGAATTAATCCACGTGTCATGTAATATGAAACTGGGTCTTCTCTCCCCTTCATCTCACAGAATACCTTCCTCAGTAACCTATCAACCAACAGCAAACTTACCAAATCCACCATTACAGCAGGTCAGGTACATCCCTGTCCATAGCTCTTACTGGTTTGGTTTGGCAGGTCTTGGATGTTAACACAGTTATATTAATGGTTACAGTAGGACAAAGGAAGATGGTCTGGTGTTTTAGTATTTCCTTCAAGTGCTGGAAAAAATAGCACTTACATACCATGAATTGTATAACAAGGGACTGCTGCAAACAAATCCTTGTACACCTAATAAAATGCTCAGATCTGGATAATCGGTGAGGTCATTTAAAATGGGCTTTTATGGTAGCACTGCACTAAGAAACTTTTAGTGTTTCTAAATACATGCTCATTTTAATAATTTCTGTTCCTAAAGAATAGCCCAGGACATTTTGATATACTTAAAATAGCCAGCAAAGTCATAAAATGTAGCACTTGTAGGGTGCTGGACTATCAGATGTCTTAAGAGAGCTTGTCTCAGACTGCTACAGGTCTCTATTCCTATGTATATCCACAGATGTTTGCCTCCACGAGGAGACCAACTCATATTGCTTACAGTCTGTGTCTTGGGTCCCTTCACAAGGGAATTTTTATAATTTCTGCTGCATGTGCTCTCTTGGCTCCCATATTATCTGACAGTCCTGTTCGTTAGTTCAATCTCCAGCAGCCTTCATCAGCTGGCATTAAATACATGGATGGGGGAGAGGGGAGGCGCGCTTCACCCTAGCGTATTGCCTTCTTGTGTGCAAGGCTTATGTGTATGCTTTTTATCCATGTATAAAGCTTACAACAGGCACTATCCTAATAGCCCTGTAATTGGATCAAATTCATGTATTTTGACCATTATCATATTTTTCACCAGTTTCTTCTACTTTCATGCCATCCCAGTCTGGCCATTAATAGGCTTTAGAGTAACAGGTTTTAGATCTCTCACCATTGTTTTAAGGGGATTTTTGACACACAAGCAATCACATAGAAGGTAATTGTGCTTTAACAGAGCCCACAGAAAAATCTTTTATACGGAGGATAGTCAGCAGTCATTGTATTTACTTTGTCCTTTAAAGTCTTCTGTGCCTTTGCTGCCAGGTAGCAAGTCAGCAATTCAAACGTGATTTACTTATGATGGATGTCAAAGCAGCTTATTACTTTTCCTACCATACAAGTAATTTGTGGTCCCCAGAGGAAAGCCAGCAGGAACTAAGTAATTAAAAAAAAAAAAAAGGTCCTTGCTTTCAATGGTAGAGTATTAGAAAGCTGGTTTTTTTCAATGTGTGAATGGCAAGTGCTATCCTAGGTCACAGTGGGAGTGAGGGGGCAACTTGTTCTCCTCATTCTTCTCCAGGGCCAGGGATGTGCTGCTTCGTTTGGGATGTGGCTGGAACTCTGGTGCTGTGTCTCTTAAGTGGTGAATAATGCCAGAGGGGTGAAAGAGGCTGTTCCCTTTCCTTGCCAGAAATTGGTGCCTGTGGACAGGTATTGGGCACAGGCACAGCATGTGTGCCTCACCAGGAAAGGAATCCAAGTGGTAGCGGCGGTCAGGAGTTTCATTATAGGGCTGGAGGAGGCTAAAACCACAACTGCTCCTGGTGAGCCTCGAGTGTGGCAGAGCCGGCTACAGGAAGAGTTTAGAGCTGGTGGTGGGTCTCTTGGCTGTTAACCTACAGTCTGGGTATTATTTCGGCATGCATTGAAGGAAGCCCTGCAGCTGCAGATACTTTAGAATTAATGTAAGACCCCCAGGAGCTGGTCAGATTTGTGCTTCCTCGCGTATTCTTAGAAGTTACTATCAAGGATTACTGTTTCCTGTTTTGTATGGAGAACCACAAAAACGACAGCATACAGTCCACAGAAAGTTCACTAAGTTCTTACTGCTTGGTGTCATCCTTGACGGCCAATCTTTTGGAAGTTCTTCCACTGACAACTAAAATACCTCTTAGATTTCTTACCCACTTCAGGACAAAGACACATCTTATGATTTCAGATCTATTTGTTGTTTTGTACCTTTTTCCTCTTTGAACAAACGCAAGGCAGTGCTTTATTCTGAGCACGTCACTTGTTTACTGAACTGAAGTCGACCTTAGTGTTGGTGGCTTACCCTGCCTCTTCAGTTTCAGTGACTGCCTGTGGAAAATCCAAAATATCTTTTAACATTGGTACCTTTATTAACCTAAAGAAGGTATGGGAACAAACGATTTCTACCTCTTAGAAGCCTGGATCCTACGGAGGGGTATGGGCGAAAAGCAAGGAGGATGACTCTTACTACGCTGAGTGCCCAGAAATACCAACACGTGGTAAGAAAGCTGGGAAGTGAAGAACGTTCAAAAGGGGAGGGCAAGAAACAAAACACAGGGATAAGTAGCAAAGTTCTGTCTCTGTTAGGAAAGTCCAGGAGCTGGTGAGTGGTTAAGTTTCATGCTCTGGTTTAATGGCCTTGCTGGGGACAAGAAGTCAGCTTTCTATTAAGATTAGAATAGGGTTTTTTTTATTCAAGTCCAGATTTTTTAAAAATAATTTTCTGAAAAATTCTAGGAAGATTCCCAAAACTCTTAAGATGTAGTTGTATACATTGACCTTATTTTTGCCTTCAAATGCTGTTGGTGAGTTCCCATGATTCCTTCCATTGACCAGACATATCAATTTCTCTAAAATTTAAAATGTCTCAAATATCTGCAAAAAGAACGCGTAATCTGCAGTACTGTTCAACCTGACAATTTAAAGATGCGAATTTTCAGCACGTTTCATCAAGAGGGGCTTATCTTTTCAGGATCTTTATGAGCTTACCTCTGAGTGCATGGGTAGGGAAGTGCTTGTCTTGTTGCAGGACAACCTGCGTTTGTGACCTTTTGATGCTATTTGCCATTAATACCTCTGCTGATAGCGCTTTATTTACGAAACAGATGCAAACACAAATGCTTGGTTTGTGTCCTTTAGCAAAGTTAACGATTACTTCAGAAAAGTCTGAGGAGATTTTTTTTTATATTTTTGCTTTACAGATTTCTTTCCAAAAGCTTAATTCCAAAACCACTCATAATATTTTTTTGCAGTGTTGAAATACTAAAAACCTCATAAAAGGTCTTCGTAAAAATTCTAACAGAAAAGTTTGTTTCAGTTTTGGGGTGTCGGTGTGATAATACTGTGGTTCTCTGTGTGCTGTATTGGTGGCATGGCAAGAGGGTACTTACTTTTACAGATGATCTTTGTTGCTCTTTGTAAAAGAGAGGCAAACTAAATCCTTACCTACACGGGAGTGACGGTGTCCTTTCGGAAAGTCAGTGTAACAAAAAAAAAAAAATCTGTATTGTGGTTATGGGCCTGAACGAGCCTCCTACCTACATCTCACGTTTTGCACCAGCATTTCAACTGTAAAACTCTCTGTGTGCTACTTACATAACTATTCTCTTTCTTCTCTTCCAGAACTGGATTTTATTTCCTGGAACAAAATAACATGTTAGGGTGCCATTAATTTTCAGATTAAACAAGTCATAAAATGTAAATAAGCTGACAAAAGAGCATTTACCTTCTTTTCACAAAGTTGTTAGTATTAGGATTTCTGGATCTTCCTCCCATCGTAATTTACTTCTTCCTCTTGGGTGCCCGACAATGAAGGCACTGTTATGGTTATTATATCGGAGCGTGTTGCACAGGGAATGATTGATACTTTAGACCAGGAGGAAGCATAACTTTTTTCTTTAGCCTTAGTCTCGAAGACAAGCACTAACACCTTTTTGGGTGTTTTTTTGGCTCGGAGATTTCAGACTTGGCATCCGCAGCCTCCTGGTTCTCATTTGAATAATCAATTCCACATCAAGAACCTTGCGTAACTGTGGAATCGTGATGGTTGGACTGTGCGGCCCAACAGTGCTTACGCTTCAAAAAAAAATAATAAGGTTTTCTATTCTTCTTTAAATTCAACAGCCTGCCAGCACCCCTTCACTGTATTTGAAAGAAACGTGCATCGTGGCAGTCAGTTTGTGAGTGATACCTTCATCCCCTACTTCTTACAGCCCTCCTGCTTTTAAACTTCTTAGGTCTATCGGGGTAGGAGAGCTGAGTGTCGTAAAGGAGGGTGCAACGGAGTTGGCTGTGAAAGGCCTGCAGGGCTGAAGGGGGCTTGCTGGTTGAACTGGGGAGATGTGAAGGAAAGGAGAGAGGGGGAACCCAGCGATATATTGGCATTTGTTGTCATTGATGAGGAGCTGAGCTTTACTGGGAGTGGGACCTAGGAAGCCGGCAGGGTCAGAAGCAGTAAGGCTGAGAACTTACTTTAACACATCCAGCCCTTTTTTTTTTTCTTTCTTTCTGTCTTTTTTTGACTATTGCTGCAAATTATATTTTTGCTGATTTGCTTTGCACATAATTGGTTAATCATGATAATAATAATCTCCTCTTCCCCTTGGATGGCTATGTTTATGATCTGTTGTATGTTCATTAGTTGAAGGTGCCCACACCTTCAGGTACCTCTGCATGTGCTGATGTGAGGGGACTTTGGGTGAGAGTTTGGAGGAGCTGCTCATTTTGCTCCAGGCAACAAAATTCAGCTCGCTAGCAGAAATTCCTGTAAATTCCTTGTTTGCAGCCGTCACTGGCTGGACTTCATGCCCTTTCCTCTACAAATGACGGATGTAGCGTCCCTTCTCCCCTGCAGTCCTTTGTTCTCACTGAACATTTAATTTATGCATGCGTATACCTCTGTGCGTGTCTTCATCCCTTCTACATCCACCCCGTACCAGGCGCGTGGTGTGCCTGCGTACTCCACATCACGTATTATTTAGACTGCTCTGATTTGAACAAGGTAGAGTTCTGACTCTTCAGCTAAATAGCCATATCCCTGTTTCTCCTCACCAAAACATCTTTATGCTTGCAGAAAAAATACATACGGGGAAGAAGCGGCCATTTGGCTTCATGACTGTATTTTCACACTGGTAGATCTCCAGTTGAAATCTGCTGTGTAAGAATTCATTCTTGCTACTGCTCCCATGGATTGACATAACTTTTCTTTTTTATATAATTGCTATAAAAGCAAAAGGATTAAAATCAGATTGTTTTTGGCTTTTTTTTATGTTTCAGTTTAGTTTCAGACATTATTTTCCATAGAAATCTGGCCAAAAGCTCCCCAGTGTTTGTATTCCGTGTTAACTGCTGTCCAAGCACAGTATTGCTTGTCACCTACTGCCAAGTCGTATCTGAACCAGAAAAGCTGTTTGATCAGTATTACCCCAACCTGCTTAATTGCTTTTCTGTGTCAAGATGCTTACTTGCAGGAAACTGAATGGTTTTGGTAGATCCATCCCTAGTTTTCTAGTACTTGTTTCGCATGTTTTGGCACTAAGGTACCATCTACTGCATCAGATACTGCTTGGCACAACTCTAAATATAAAGAGTATGGTAAGGTGCAGAAAAGAGGAGTCTTTTTATTTGCAGTCATGAAAATTGACTTATTTAAAAAGCCCCGTTGATTCTTACATGTTTAGTCTCTTTGCTTGTTCCTGTGACAATCTCTGAGATGCGAGAGGACTAAAGACTGAGAACTGCAATATCTGAGCAACTAAAAGGTAATCCAGAAAGCGGAACTCCTATAAAACTGCAGTTAGTGCTGCGTGAAAATGGTCTAATTCAAGGGCCTCAGCTTTTTCTCTCCAGGTTTTGGGTGAGTTTTGCACATTGCCTTAAAACAAGGAAGTCTTGGACCCTCTAAGAGGTGACTGCAGGAGGCATCTGTTTCATTTCATATTTCTTACCCATAGCTGTGATGAGGCAACCTCAGTCTTAGATACGTGATCGAGAAAACACGTATTCGGGTCAGCGAACTACACGTGGGAAGTGTTTGCTTATGTTGTCAGCTTGCACCATGAGAATTTCAACCCAAGTAGCAAAAAATTCATTCTTTTGGAAGTGATGATTCATAGTAGCAGAAAGTATCCTACCCTTATTTCTGTTCTTTGTTAACTTTGTTTTTATGGGCTTTGCAGTCCATATGTTATTTGGACACTCTGGATGTCTCATTAAAAGTTGTTTGAAGAATTAAAAGCTGAGTCATTGTCTTTTTCACAAATGAATGCCCCTAATACAGCTAGAGCAATCGCAACACAAATTTCAGTTTGGTTTTTAGCTTTGTAATGTGCCAAAGGTACCATTTGACTTCTCTAGGCTTAATCTTTCTTTCCTAGGAGCTGATGCAGCAGAATGATATTGGCTACGTACTGAACGCCAGCAATACTTGTCCAAAGCCTGATTTTATTCCGGAATCCCATTTCCTGAGAGTGCCTGTGAATGACAGCTTTTGTGAGAAAATTTTGCCTTGGTTGGATAAATCAGTCGATTTTATAGGTGAGAAGAAAATTTAAATTCTCTCTAACAGTTTCTGGATTCCTTTGTGTGTTTGCCTTGCTGTTTTGGCTGGAGAAGACCTGGATGCTTTCTGAGTGGTGTGAAAGTCCCCTAAGGATCTACGGACATGATCACCATCACTCACTTTATAAGCACAGAAGCAAAATAAAGGGCAGATTCTGCCGCTGCATGTTCCAGCACTTACAGAACAAAGACACTTTTTAAGAGCACAACTCCTGCTTTCTGGCAGCCTGGCAGATGCCCGATATATGTCTGCAGAGAGCAAATTAGAAAAATTGGAGATCCGGATCCTGTCTTTAGCTTTGAGAAGTAAGCTAGCCAAATTTGAACTGGCCAAATTGTTCCATCACAAATGCTTCCTTTTTACTTGCATATAAAATTAGAAACAATCACCTTTGCCAGACACCTAAATAGGGTTGTTTATGTGCACATTAAAATGCGGTACGCTGTAACTGCGGTATGTTTCCTGTGTGTAGTCACATGCTTTTTCTATACTCAATGCTGTACAGTGCCAGAGAAAATAAGTGATTTTTGTTTAAAGCTTCCATGAGATTTGCAATTAGCAGTTAATTGGGAAGTTTTGAACAATTTTAAATAACAGTCCTTTCTGTGCAAACTTTTCATCGTGGTATAATGCTGCTGAGTTTGACACTTGCCACTTTCTTTGCTATGTAGAAAAAGCAAAAGCATCAAATGGCCGCGTGTTAGTGCACTGTTTAGCTGGAATATCTCGCTCTGCCACAATCGCTATTGCATATATCATGAAGAGAATGGATATGTCCTTAGATGAAGCTTACAGGTAAGAAGACAATTTCCCTTCCTACTAATTCTGGTGCCTGTTGGCTTGTTTTTAAGGTGAATGATATAAAAGGTTGTATGACCAAGGGTAGAAGGAGGCGTGTTATTTTATCTGGTAGTTCACTGGCTTCTGCACACTTTTGTTTTAGATGTAGACTTCCTCCGTAAACAAAGAAATGGTGGTGTGTAGACGTCACACAGCTAACATTAATTGCCTGCCTGCAAAATGCTGATGTTTGTCTTTGCTCCAAGTACGCAAATACATGGAATTCAAACCGCTTATTAAATGTGCGTGTACGTACAGCCATACAGCCAGCTATAGCACGCATATAACAACATCTTGTAAGTCAGAGAATGGAATGGATAGGGTTAAGGAAAGAGAACTGAGGATATTTATAATCACGCTTCTGACAAATGCTAGGCTGGCTCTGTTGACTGCAGGTTGGTATTCGGTAATGCTCTCAGAGAACTGCCTGCAGGTAAAATGTCTCGGAATTAAGCAAGCTGCTTTGTTGCTGTTAAAGTCAACCAAAAACTCTGGGAGAAGGTATTTTGAAGTATCAGCCCTTCGTGGCATTAGGGAATTTTTGTGGAGACCCCCTTCCTTTCCCCCCCTTTTTAACCGTTCAAATCCCATTTTTTCTATACTTGGGCTTGTGAACCCTTCCCTACATTCCAGGTGGCTTGGTTGCAGTTGTACCGTGACTTCTGTATTTCGTTGTGCTGTACAGAAAAGGATGGTTTTTCTTTTTGATGGGCTCTGTAGGCTAACGGCACAGCTGACGCATCACGGTAACGTGCGTTGTGCAGAAGCAATGTGAACAATTGTGCTGGAGCGGGAGGAGAGGCACACCTTCAAAATCACTACTGTGTTTGCTACCGCCATCTCTAAAACACCGATGAGGACAGAAAGATGAACATTTGATACTCCCTTGTGGAGTGGGATTTCCATAGGGCGCTTGCTTTTCTTTTAGGCTGATGAACGTAATAATGTATGCAGTGAAAAAAGTGCACATCAGAGGTGCCTGAAGTACAACCCTCTCCTGTTGCCTTTAGAAATTTTCCACGATTTCTTACTAGAGCCTGCTGCCAGTTTGGTGTTGTGTGGTAATTTCAACCAAACCTGTTTCACCATACACGTTAAGAGGTATAGCTGGAAGCTCCTGACCGTTAGAGAGGTATAGCTAATACGGATGACTTGGTGGATGGGGATGGGTACTGGGTGAGGTATGTGCCCGCATCCCTGAAAGAACCTGTCTGGTCTCAGGCTGTAGCGGTCTGGAGGTTGGAGCTGTCGAGGACTAAACACTTCTAAAATGCACGTGCTTCGGAGAACTTCTGGAGTGCTGCTACTAAATTACCCCATGAAATCTCTGCATTAAATTCCAGTTTGTTTCTTAACTGGAAGTGTGACTTGCGTGTGAAGGATTAATCATCCTAGGGCTTTTTCTCATTCCACTGTAGATACTGAACAACTACTGTGAAACTTAGATTACATTTTGCTCTCTTTCCTTTGATATGGCTTAGTGAGAGCCGTCTGCAGCACGTCAGCCATTGGTTTGGGATCTCTTGTTGGCAAAGCTTGAAAGAAACATACTTTTCTCTGAGTTAAAGAACGTCATTAGGTAAAATGTTTGTCTGACACTATTACTAAAATAAAAAGGTGACAGTGTTACTTAAGTGAAAGGTCTGAGGAAATAAGCGTTTTTAATCTTTCCTTTTCTATAATGGACTATACAGGTGTTGTGGTTTAACCCCAGATGGCAACTAAGCCTCATCCAGTGGGATGGGGGAGAGAATCGGAAAAGTGAGAAAACTCCTGGGTTGAGATAAAGGCAGTTTAATAGGTAAAGCAAAAGCCACACACGCAAAGCAAACCAAGGAATTGATTCAGCCCTCCCCATGGGCAGGCAGATGTTCGGCCATCTCCAGGAAAGCAGGGCTCCATCTTGCGTAACGGTGACTTGGGAAGACAAATGCCATCACTCCCAACGTCGCCCCTTCTTCCTCCAGCTGTATGTGTTGAACATGATGTCATACGGTATGGGATATCCCAGGGGTCATCGGGGTCAGCTGTCCCGGCTGTGTCCCCTCCCAGCTCCTTGTGCCCCCCCACCTCCTCGCTGGTGGGGTGGGCTGAGAGGCAGAAGAGGCCTTGGCTCTGGGTAAGCCCTGCTCGGCAGTGACTAAAACATCCCTGGGTTAGCAGCACTGTTTCCAGCACAAACCCAAAACGTAACCCCCTACTAGCCACTGGGAAGACATTTGAGACTACCCCAGCCAAACCCAGCACAAGAAGGGAAATAAACATCAAAATTAAATGTTATTGCATGTTTTCCAGTAGGAAAAAAAGAGTGTGCATTCTGAAATGAACAGCTTTGCAAAGCCTTAAAACTTCTCGGGGGATCCAGCAGACTTTCTTTTACCCTTCTTGTTTTTTAGAAAGCTAGTTTTAAATTTAGGAGTGCCCAATATTTTGGAGTAAGATGAGGAGAAAGTGGAAGAAAGAGAGTTTTGGAGAGGCTGCTAGAACACAGGCCAGAAACTGCAATGTTTGTTGTTTGGCAACTTAAAAGAACATAATTTTAAAAATGCAAGTTTTGTTTGATATTTCTCATGTGCTTGCCTGCATTTGTGCTAGTGTATACACAAGTACACCTTTGAATTCTTCTCATGCTGTTTTTAATGACTGCATGCTCACCTTCTGTACACATTGCCAGAGAGATTTTGGTTTTAATAATATTTAATTTTCCCAGTGATAGATTATATGTGTGTTTGTACTAGATTTAGCTCTTCAAGGTTTCTTCCCTTGTCAATTCCCTTGACATCTGGTTCATCATAGTTCCAGGAATGTTTTTTTTTAAAAAAAAAAAAGGCAAACAAAAAAAACCCCCACAACACAAAAACAAGACGAGGAAGGATTGGGGCAGCTTTCTGTTTTACAGTCTGTAAAAAGCAGAGTGTACTTATTTACTTATATTGCAAATCAGAACGGTAGGAAATATGCTTTTGTAATTAACTTTAACGTTTCTAATCCTTAAGTCTTTCGTACATTTAGAGTCCTGGTTCAGGAAAACGTTTTAAGTATGCATTGCACCTTCTCCATATTCAGCCGAGTACGTAAGTGCATGCGTAGATTGTCACGCGTAGGTGAGTCAGGCTGCTTCCTACAGGACTCGAAAACAGGTTAACGCTGCCAGTGATTTGGTCATACTGGTGCCCTTTACGGGGCTCGAGAGAACGTGTTCGGTTTAATGCTGCATTTCCTCCTTTCTGTTTTTCTTTTTGATTATTCTATCAGTGGGCAATACCCACATATGGTAGAAGTCGCTGGCATTTGCTGTATAAGGTCAGCCTATATCAGAGCTCCTTTATCTTGCCTGCCAAAGATAAAACAGGGTAGGAAGCACTCACCGTAGTAACAGCAGCTTGAGAGCGGTGAAAGGACCATGGGATTTCATCCCTTTGAGTGGCGGGGAAGGTGCTCCGCTCTCTGCGGCGCAGGGGAGGCCAAGGTCTCTCGGCAAGAGCTCTGATGCTGTTCCTGCAGAACCTGAGGAGCTCTTAGCGCTGGTCAGAAACCGAGGTAGCCGAGATTCCACTGGTGAAGTAAAATAAGGAAAATGATTCACTCAAACCTCGTTGTGGACATCATAAAGAGGTAAAATAAAAAGCTCTCTTTTCCCCTTTTTAGCCACCTTTAGGTAAGCTATGGAGAGAATTGAGAGCATCCAGCATTATCTTGCTTAAAAGCTGCCTTTTTTTTTTTTTTAACTCCATCCTCAAGTTACTTCTGCTTGACTGAACCTCAGTCCAGTCATCCCGATAAGTTAAGAACAGGCTGGCAGCATTCACAACGATTGCTGGAGGGTTATCTGCCACCTGAGCAGCAGGTCCTTAAACTAACTCTTGCTTTGTTTGTCCCCTCTTTCCAGATTTGTGAAAGAAAAAAGGCCAACCATTTCCCCCAACTTCAACTTTCTGGGCCAGCTTTTGGACTTTGAGAAAAAGATCAAGAACCAGAGCGGTCAACCTGCACATATCAGTAAGCTGAAACTTCTGCATTTGGAAAAAAGCAGCGAGCACGTGCTGGTCCCAGAAGGTGGGCAGAGCAGCCTCTCCGCTAACCAGCTCTGCATTACCGCTACCTCCGAGATCGTGGAGCAGAAGCCGACGGACTGCGGCAGCGTGCCACACGGGCACTTGTCCCCGCTGGAAGATGGCCCGCTGGTACAGGGCATAAATGGACTGCACGTCTCCCTGGATAAGGTGGAAGACAGCAACCGGCTGAAGCGCTCTTTTTCTTTGGATATTAAATCTGTCTCCTACTCGGCAAGTAGCAACTGTGTGACTGCTTCGGTGCAGGGCTTCGCCTCCTCCGAAGACACCCTGGAATACTACAAACACGCAACTGCTTTAGAGGGGAGCAGCAAGTTGTGTCAGTTCTCCCCTGTCCAGGAGGTCTCGGAGCAGACCCCAGAAACCAGCCCTGACAAAGAGGAGGCAAACCCACCCAAGAAACCCCAGAACCCCTGGCAGCTGGAGAGCCAGAGCAAACGGCAGCACCTGGGGAGAGCCAGCGGCAGTGCCACCGCTCAGCGGTCGCTCCTGTACCCCCTCCACCGGAGCGGCAGCATGGAAGACAACTACCGAACGAACTTCTTGTTTGGTCTCTCCACCAGCCAGCAGCATTTGGCGAAGTCTGCTGCTGGGCTGGGCCTCAAAGGCTGGCACTCGGACATCTTAGCTCCTCAGACATCGGCTACGTCCCTTACCAACAGCTGGTATTTTGCAACCGAGTCCTCGCATTTCTACTCTGCCTCCACCATCTACGGGAACAGCGCTGCTTACTCTGCCTACAGCTGTAGCCAGCTGCCCACGGGCTGCGACCAAGCCTGTGCTGTGCGCAGGAGGGCAAAGCAGGGCGATCGAGGTGACTCCAGGCGGAGCTGGCACGAGGAAAGCTCTTTCGAAAAGCAGTTTAAACGCAGAAGCTGCCAGATGGAGTTTGGGGAGAGCATCATGTCGGACAACAGATCCAGAGAAGAACTGGGGAAAGTAGGCAGTCAGTCGAGCTTTTCAGGCAGCATGGAAATCATTGAAGTGTCTTGAGGGGCAGCAGGCTTCTGTGACTGTATCGGAGTTGCTTCCCCCCTCCGGGCCGCTCCCCCAGTGTTTGAGAGGTCCCTGTAAATCTGAAAAGAACAAAAACTTTGTGCAAAAAGGGGGGGAGGGAAGAAACGCGAGGCTTCGGTGTGAATGCAGCGACTAGATTAGTACGGCAAAGAAATGACAAGCGAGCATCTGCCCGAGGAGACCCAAGCGTACCGCTGGGTTTTTCTCCTCCCCTTTCCTAGAGCAGGGCAGAACATCTCAAACATCTTTCCCTGACAGAAGAAACAATTATATGCAATGGATTGCACAGCCTTTCAGTGGTTTTTTTGAAAAGGAAGCTCTCTTGGTATCAAACCCTTTCTCTGGTTCCACTGAAACACGCTCCTACCCCTCAAAACTAGTTTTGTTTTCCCCTCCTCATGTCTTCACCAGTGCACCTTAGCCCTGACACTGAGCCAACCTCTGGAGGGAAACCTTTTTCCCTGTAAGAAAGGAGACCGGGAGCGATTCCAAAGGACGTAGGGAATGGTTACAGCAAGGCTGGTCTGAACGCACGCTTCAGACAAATGTAAATACCGGTGTAACTATTGTTCCAAGGGATAGGCTTTAGGTGATTTGCTAGAGAGCTGCTTCAGAGAAAAAAAAACAAAAAAAACCAAACAACAAACCAGTACCTCAAAAATATAAAAAATAAACTAGGGCTTTACGGCTGCCAGATGCTGGTAGTCAGTTCATAAGCAATGTGAACAAATAATGACTAGCCACATTTGATTTTTTTTTTAAAATAATTTTTTTTTTAAAGCTGTCTACGCACAAGTGTTTCAGTTGGCTCAGCAGCAATTCTTAAAAAAAAAAAACCCATGAATGAACCATACTTATGACTGTTTCCCCCAATCTTTTGAAACATAAAATAAGCAGTATTTGTATTTTTGATATTAAGCTGGCTTCTGGGAGAGGGGTAACTGCTTTGGCTTCCAAGGTATAACGGAGTGGTTAATACTTAGGGTTACGTGCAAGAGAAGCGGCTGGTACAGTACGGCAACATCCTTTTCTTGCCAATTGACAATTCAGTAGATGGCTTTTTTTAGTTCTGGGTTTTTTAAAGCTAAAAATGAGCTGGGATGGGCTTTTGTCCTTACCAGAGCGGTACCGTTAAGGACCACCTGCTCTTCATATATGGTTCCAGTCATGTGTGGGTTGGGGACAATTCAGGTGGTGGTGTGGGGTTTTTTTTTTTTTCATCCCAACATGGCTGGGGACTTGGGAGACAGACACTTCTCATCAGTTCTGCTGACTTCATCTGAGAAAGAGCAGTCTGGGTGGCTGGCCAAGGAGAAGAGAAGGGGACCTCCAGCCTCCCATCTCACAGCCTGGCGTGAAAGGAAAAGGGGGTTTAAGAAAAGACAGCTTTAAGGGGAAGCCTGCTCACCTCCCGCCCTCGCAGCTCCAAAGGAACTCGATCCTGGCCCTTGTCCTCTGTCCCAGCACAGGTTCTTGGCTTCCCAGCAGTTGGGCTGCAGACGCTTCTAGCTGGGCTACTGCCGGTGTCCTTCCCCTCAGCAACCCCGGGAACGCGCCAGCGCAAGGAGGTGTCACGTCCCCGCTGCCAGCCGGGGTGTTTCATGGCAGATTAGGGCCCGCCCTTTTTTTTTAAAAGGGGGGGCAGCAAAGCAGCTGCCACCCCTCCAGCTCGCTGTCCGTGCCCTACAAATTGTTGTATGTGTGCTGCAAGAGGCTTACGGTACCAGTGGTACCAGAGGCACAACGTAAAGGTCCGACGGGAGCTGCGCACCTGTTAGCTCGGACCCCTCACAACATGTGTATCGGGGGGGAAACTACACGATTTTGTCCCATTTCAGTGCAGGCAGCTGGAAATTGTGAATCATGTGTAACAAATACTTACCCCGGCCAACAGCTTTAAAAAAAAATTTGTCAGCGGCAAACTGAAGCCCTAATTCAAGTCAGCAGCTTGGGTTATGTTTGGGGTTTTTTTACTGTAAGTTTAGCTAGTTTGTGACTCAAATCTCAGGTTTTACTATATTGAAAAGCAGAGAAGATTTTGTCATTGTTTTGTTTCGGGGCTAGGATGTGACTTTAATTTCCTACAGCAGACTGTTGAAAATAGCACTGAAAGCTACAGCGTTGATTTAACTTGATCCTAAAAAACGTGCCAAAGGCACAGGGAGACAGCACCAGGAGTCACTGAACCGGGAGGCTGTGTTCGTGCGGTGCGGACGAGATGCTGGGAGAAGGGGTAAGGCCGGGCGAGGGAGAGGTTGACACCACGGTGGAAAGCAGCGCAGGCCTCGGCTGCTCATTAAACCACTTGCCTGTGTTTACGTATCAAGTGAAAGCGATTACATTACAACTATTTTCAGCCTATATACACACTCTGGGTGTGGATATACCTATATAAACGGTTTATAGTGCTCCTCTCAGCCAGATTTCCGTAAAAGCCCGTGTCTTTGATTTAAATCAGTTAATGGGGGTTAACACAAATCCATCCCTAGAGGGAGAAACAGAACCTTCCTGTCTTTTGTGCTCCTTCACACGTGCGTGCTCTCTCCCCTTCTCTCTGTACGTACAAATACATACCGTTGGGGTTTTTGTTTGGTTAATCACCTTCTGAGGAACCGAAATTGTGATTTCCAATACGCTACAGTCCCTGAATGAATCAAAGCTGTAGGCTCACTATTTTTAGAGGACGGGTTCCTGTAGGAGGAAGCCTTAACCCCATGTCCTGCACAGGGTGGTGTGGTGTCTCCTATCCGAACTAGCGGGTCCTGTACCCAAACGATGCTGGAAACGGTTTGTAGAAGTTTGGAAAGCAAAGCGGAGGATGCGAGGGGGGAGACGTGTACATGTTCCATATGAATATAGTGTTCTTTGGTGTATGGCAAGCTGTTTAAATGGTTCAGAGAGATGTGAGTTTCTCATCTTGTTGTGTCATGAGCATTACCTGTATGTTATGATGAAATAAAATTGGAAATGGTACCTGTTTATATAGAACGGCTGAGAAAGGAGCCTGTGTGCCTCTGGCTGTGGAGCGCGCGGTACCTGCCTGCAGCAGGACCTGCTCCCCAGCACCCGGACTGGCAGGGGGCTCGTCCTTACCGTGCGGATCCTTCCCGGCGGCTGCGTGCCTGTTAACAACGACACATGTTGGGTGGCTTTGGACCACTTCTCACAATCGGCGGTAATTTTACAGCACCGGTAACAGTTTAGGCCTCTTACCTGTTCCTGTTTACCCCACCTTCTTCTGCTCCTTTGAACAGCACCAGTGGCACTTCTCTCTCTTACAACGTCTGATACTCTTGTGAGTAAACTGTTCCCAAGGCAGCAGCGCTAGTCTTTCTGAAGCAAGTATTTCAAATTCATTAAGCTACCAAGAATGAACCCCATGGGTTTTCTTCTTGCCTCCCATACTTCTTATTTGAAGAAGAATGTAATTACTTGTTTAAATACTTGTTTTGACTGATTCTGCCAGCCCTGAAGCATTCAGAGTGACTTCTGATTGCTGAGGGAGGGGCACACCCCTCATCGCTCCTTCAGAGAACAGCTTATACAAACGTAGCATATATCCAAATTAAATCCTGTAGTAGAATACGGCTGCTATGGTTATATCCTTAGATGGCCAAGCCTGCAACTTTGTAACGGCATCTTCAAGTTCAGAGGTGGTAACAGAAGTTTTGTGTTGGTTTGGTTTGGTTGGTTGTTTTTTTTTAAGAGAATTTCAAAGCACAATTCCAGAAAGGGAAATGCAGAATCTTTGGCCTCTCTACAGGAGATGGTGCCATCAGCCAGAGCACAATTAACCACCTGTGTGACCCCGCTGTGCTTACTCTCTACAAACAAGCTGTCCCAGCCCTTACATAGAAAGCTTGCATCCCTCGCACGGTAGAACAAGAACCATGTACCATACTAGACCCAGATGGCATCAGCTTGTTAGCCTACCAATAGGCTGACTTGACAATCTGCTAAGATGTACCTGCTCGGGCTTCCATCATCCTGATCCCGGGAGGTCGGACTAGCTCTGTTCCCTCAAGTTCTGTTTTTTGAAGGATGCACTTGAGCATTCACCACTCCTCCTCCTGCCTGCTTTGCAGGACTTGCTCGGCTCTTGTTGCCTCCATCCCTCCGCTCTTGCCCCTGCCAGCAGACAGCTCTCTGAAGAGACAGCCCGCCTAACTCCAGCTCCAGTCAAAACCCAAGCGGCAACCAAAGCGTGCCTCATGCAGGTCATCAACGTGTCATTGTCATTTCATTGACCGGCATAACTGGGGAGAGGTCCCTAGGCTGTTGCTGTAACCATCACAGTTACACTCCTCGAGTGAAGTGGACTGAAAACAGGATGAGGTAGCCCTACTTCGGAGGGGGGAGAGAGAGAGGAGCAATGTGGTAATGATGTGAGCTGCTGGTTTTACTACCTGTATGTTCATCAGCTAGCTGCTCATTACGCTTTGACTCGCAGCACAAGTTATAAATTGATTTCTACCAGAAAATGGTGGTAGCAAAAACCCAGAGTAGTGGCCTGGCGCCTCTGGGGACAGCACCGGTGCCCTGAGGCTCTTACTGCCTCTTTTTAAATCGGAAATTACGGAGATTCAGCCAAACTCACCTACCTAGACACTTTAATTAGCCACACCCTGACTAACCAAGGACCAACCTAGCAAGCCTGTTACTTGTTCTTAAAGTTTCTGAGATAAAAGGAGAGTTATTCTAGTACTTTTAGGCCTTATAACATTGTAATACAATAGCACTATTCTGTTACACACACAAACCCAGGACTGGGAATTCAGGCAGAACGGTGTTTTATAATCTATCGGCTTAGTCTGGCAACTGCCCTTTCCCTTTCACCAGGCCTACAGAGAACTTCTTGGCCCTTGGGCCCAAGCGTATGCCCTCAGGCAACCTGAAGCGTTTCGGCAGCGAAGCCTTCGGCCCGTCTGCACTTTAAGAATATTACCGAGAGCCACTATAAATAGAAAAGGAAAGGGAGCTATTTCTAGCCCGCAATACCCACCCCTCTGGGAATGGGCTGCTTTCCTAGCACATGAAATGCTATAAACCAGACTTTTAGGGAATTGCCTGGTTGGAAGGGATTGCTCGCTTTGAGGTGTGGATTTCAGCTGCTGTTCACAGGGTCCCTCACCAAGCACCACTGCTGTACAAAGCCAAAGCGTGATAGATTACAGGCAGTGATGAGGCTGGGGCATCAGATCACTTCAAAAATGGAACAAAAAACCCTCCAAAACCCCTATACATTTACCCCTCTCTGTTCAGCACCCCCTGTGCAGTTGGTGAGAGTCCATCCTGCTTTGCTTTCCCAATGCCAGGAGAACAGCATTCAGCTGCAGGTACATTCATCGCTTAAACCAAGGATTTTTCCAAGTTTATTAGAATAACCTGTTTCCTGCAGGAAGCAGCTCCATCTCGGGATGTTCTCAAAGCTGGGCTTCCCCAAGATGACCAGGTCCCCAGGAGATGCTCATGGCACTACAGCAGGCTCCTGCCACCTCCCTGAGAAGAAATGCGCACAGTGATCATAAGGCACTTGGCAGCTTACAGGGCTCTTAATGCCTGCCCACATTTGGCTCCCCAAAACTGGGGCAGGGAAGCCCTTTTGCTACGATACAGCGTAAAGCTGCACCGGGCACTTGTCTCCAATCCATCTCTGTATAGACTAGCTGTTCACATACCCAACGTTTTGACAAAATCTCATTTATTTCTGGTTGTGTTACTGTCCTATGGTAGGCCGTCATATTTCACTACCTTCACAGCTTCCCTATGAAGTCACTGCTCACTCTCCATCTGTTAAAATACAAAGCTTTTAAAAAGACAAGAAGGGTTATTTTAGGCAGCCGACATGAAGAATTGCCCTTGGAACGCTCCTCTCCTCTCCCGTGCCTTAGGAGGACTAGCTCTGTAAGGTTGTAGGTCGCCGAGCACCCCCATCACCACCCCAGAGCTACCCCGGGGCTTTGGGGACCGCAGCTTGAGCTGTTCGCCGTTCTGTGTCACCTTGCTGGCCAACAGGCTGTCCCGTGCAGGCTCACGTTACGAAGAAGTTAAAACCTAACTGTGGCAGCTGAAAGCAAGCCAACAACCCCCAGAGAAGGACAGCACACCAGCTGAAAAGAGGCTGAACTTTGGCTAAAAGCGCAAACTGCCCCATTCAGCGACCTGTGAAGAATGGGGAGGAGGAGGCGACGAGCCGGCAAAGAACGGTGTAAAACATCTGTCAGGACATGGTCTCTTTTTGACAGGGAGATAAGGGGAGGCAGAAGAAATGAGAAATACTTGCTGCTCATATTTAGTCTTCCCGCTGAATCTTAAGAAAGCTGTTGGGTGCACGCAAGGTGCAAGCACCCTAACAAAACAAGCAGAGGGTGTCTCGCACCCCAAGTGCTTTGCACAGGGAAGCTGCCGTCTTACACAAGTGTCCGAGTCCGTCAATCCCAAACCCTCTTCCTTACCTCCAAGAGGCTCCCAGCGCAGAAAAGGTCAGCAGCCAGCAGCACTACAGTCCCAGCCCCGTTGCTGGCGAGTCACAAGCATCACTGCGCACATCGTTTATTTAAACTGGACATCAGTGCCAACCAGAATTAGGACAACATCCAAAAAAACCCAACATTTATTTTCATTCCAGGACAGACGTTTCCTTACGGTCCCAGGGCAGCTGAAACCCGCCATCTCCAGGGCACGAAGGTGGGTTCTGCGTACAAAGCAGTAAAGCCAAGGTACGACCTCCCACGCTGAAGCACGCGTACTGTCCATAGACCTCGCAGCAAGAAGCGGTACGCTGCAAATGAAGAACACGCAAGGCAATCGGAGAAACACCACACTTGGAAAAGAGCAAAACCAAGCGTTTTAATGCTGGAGTTGTGGAACACATAGCACGTAGGGAGCTGAAAGCAGAGCAGGTCTGCGAACAGGATAACCACCCATAAACCAAGGAGCCCTCAGCCACAGGGCTGGTAATCAAAATACACTCTGGCAGCTCGGGAACTGGAGGGACCTTACAATACCTCAGGAAACCACCGGCACGCAGGCTGAGAGAGAGGGGCTGGCTCATGCGATGGCTGGGCCTGTGAAAACGTGTATGTCTACTCTTTCTGTGTAAAAGCTTAGAGGAGGGGGAAATATATTTT
>NW_009619572.1:0-1494 GCF_000690535.1 Cariama cristata
TTGCTAATTGTCTCCCGCACAGAGAAAAGATTGGGGGGCGGGGGGGTGAACCTCGTAAAACCAGAGCTCCAAGTTTTGTAAAGTCTAGAGGTGACAAAAATGAAGGGAATCCCACCCATCCTGCTGGATTTTCCCTTCTCCTCCTAGTGCTTTCGTTTTGTTTAATATAAATATTTCGGTGCGATGCGCTGCAGAAGACAATATGTCTCAAAGCCGTGTGGGTTTTCGTCTCTTCCGCTGCAAATTGTCTAGATGAAAACTTGCTTTTTCTTTGAATGTGTCAGTTTGCACAGCTTAAGTGAAAATAGGAAGCAATTAAAAAGCACCGGGCATGTGGAAAAACACAGTTCTGTTGAAAAAACGTACAGTTCTATAATGCAGTTGTTACTGTATCCATACAGTTGTGTGTATATATACAGCTGTATAAAAATTATACAGTATCCTCTAAGCTAACCCTAAATATATTGGGATGAAGGGGAAAATATTTTCCTCTTTAGTTGGTTTGTTTAGCCTGGTATCTATTTGTGTTCTCTTCTTTCAATCCTTAGCTCACAAACAAAGGAGCAGAAAAAAAAAAAGCTACTTTTTTTCTGTAAGCATTTCAAAGCATATTACTTACAACGTCGTATATTTTAAATAGTTAAATTAACCAGCTACATCCCTGTAAATGTGATTAGTAAAATAGGAAGAAACATATATTCTGAGGAGTATTTTAGGTTTGTTATTTCATTGCTTTGATTCTTAAGTGAGACCCGCTTGAAAGAAAACTCTTTAGGTAAAGGCATGGGTTCATTTTCCTGGTGAGGATTATAGATCAGCAATGAACCCAGTAAGCATTACAAATTTACACCTAAAGCTTATACAAGAAATATTTAAAATGTGTTTTTATTTAACGGGCCATTCACAAGATATTATTAGTCAATTAATGCTTCTGTTTCAATGCTTGTTAAATTCTTAGCAGGCTTCATCACCAGTTTTGTCTGTAGAAATAAGCAATGAAATGGGAATATTTTATGCAGAGCTTGCAGGCGAGTCACTTTCTCTTTTGTGGAATTCTCCGGTGTTTCTAATTAGTGTGTGTGTGAAATTTTTGGATGGCATCTAAAGGATTAATACACATTTTCTTTCTAAAGTGACATTTCAAATTATTGCTAATACGGACTAATTCAATATGAAAATAGCAGCTATAAAAGACGTGCATGTCTATATATTCATATATCTGTATAAATAGATGTAAATATAGTTGGGAAGTGTGAAATACTGAATCGTCTCTGAAGGACAGCGTTCCCAGTTAAATCCTCCGTGCCTGGGGTAACTGGGGCAAAAATCCTTGGGTTGCTATAAAATTACGTTATCTCAATGTTCCCCTAATAGAATCAATGTTAGGGTCAGGGGCATAAATAGGGATGGGTTTAAGCCTGGGGGGTGCAGGGGGGGTGTTGCGGGGCAGGGCTGGGCGCAGGCTGGACCCCGGCACCCCCGGCTCCCCACGGA
>NW_009619573.1:0-3721 GCF_000690535.1 Cariama cristata
CGAGCAGGAGGGAGGGATGCGCATCCCTGCCACGGCGGGCAAGGGCAGCACCTGGCTCTCCACGGGACATTGCCAAAGAGCAGCGACCCAGATGAAACAGTCATCCAAGTCACTATTTTCCTGCAAGATATATTGGCTTGGGTTAAAATGGGTTTTTTTCAGCTTTTGGCGAGGCATGGCTTGTCCCCGCTGTGTCCCTGCAGGGCCAGGACTCTGCTCTCGCTGCAGGCAGGGTGGTGGGATGGGTACAAGGGGGGGTCGTGCAGCCCCTCCTGGCTGCTCACATTTTAGTGATTACTTTCCTTCAGTGGAGAAAGGCGTAAGACGCGTAAGACGGAGGCAGAGGCTGCGACCGTGGTGAGCCCAGAGCTGCGCTCAGACAAACCCAGTCCCTTGGGCTTGACCCCACCACAGCCGGCAAGAACCGATCCCCTTATGGGGGACGTGAAGCAGGAGCCGCTCCTTTGAAGTCCACGGAAACAAATCCCCACCGCTAAGCAGGAGACTCTGGCTGCATTAATGAAAAAGGCAAAAGAAATAAAGATATTTTTTTTTATTAATCTTAGTGTTTTACAGCTGTCTACACTGAGAAATTAATCTCCGTATCCATTGCATCAGTTATTAAGCAACGGCTGTTCCAAAATAGCCTGTGCAGATGCTCTGTTCTGAGCCACGAGTACTTTCATGCCAGAAAAATGCTTCTGCTTTGGAAGCGCAGGAATATCCCAGAGTAACATAAGAAAACAGAGTTTTTACATCAGCAAATTCTCTGCAATGACCCTTGCAGAATGGCTTGTTTGTGGTGACCACTCCCAACTACTCTTAATGTAGACGAGCCTTTAGCTCCACAAGCCGTCGATCCGGTGGGGTTCAAGCCCCAAACAGCAGGGCTGGGATTCCTCTTTTTGCTTCCCTTCCCCTTTTTCCCGTGCAGTTCCCGCTGGGAACCCTACCCGCAGAGCCCGTGAAAGGTTCTTTCAGGAAAACTAGGAAAGGGCCTGAGGAGAGTTTCTTTTAAAGGGTGAATTTCTATCGGAGCGAGCTGTTGGGCCAAGAACCCCCTGAGGGCGGCTGGCTTCCAGCTCCGCGCTGGTGCTGGGAAAACGTCCTCTCCTTTATTGCCGCCTTCGCTTTTAATTTGTTTTCATTACCCTCAAGGAAGGGAGTTGGTCGTTTCTTTTCACTTGGACCTTCTAAAGGGCTAACTGTGCATCCGAGGGTATGCCATACCCTTGATGGTAGAAATCTGTGGGTTTATAGTTATTACCTATCTAATGCTGTCTCTGTTTCCATAGAGACTCTATAAATAGAATAAAATCTAAATCACTATTTCCTGAAGTAGCAATTTGGCACCATAGATTTATTATATATTTCCTAGGAAAAACCAAAAGGATAGAAATTTTCGTTATGAATGGATAACAGGAGGATTAAAGGGTTTGCCTACTGTGTTTGGTGACACAGGACCTAACTGCTGATTCCTCATCAATATTACAGCTGTGATGAGAATTAGGCCCTTATGGATTTGGACCTTGTGGCTTTTAATGTTTGGGATTTTGGGGAGAGGCTGTGAAATCCTCCGCGGTCTGCAGCTCACGGAGGTCGTGTCTCAAACAGCACTGCTTTTCTAAAAGCCGGGGCTTTTGCCAAGTGTCCGCTGGGGCTATAAGTAGCTCCCAGTTCTGTGCCCGCTTCACACTGGTTTTCAAGCGGCAGCGCTGCAGTTACGGAAACCAGCATCCCTGGGGAGGGTCCCAGCCGCGGTAAATCAGTGGTAAAATGCCCCCGAACGTCAGCAGAGTCAGGGCTGGCATCCTCAAAGGTAGGGTGCTCGGCTTAGCTCCAAAATCGAGACAGAGAGCAACAGGGCAGATTTGTGCCTTGTGATCTGCTGGGTTCCTGGTAGCTGAGGCTGCTTCGGGAGGTGAGAGGACCTTCCGATGTCCCAAGATTGTTTACTTGCTGCCTGGGAGCTGCGATGAACCAGGGATCTGGGATCTGCTGAGCCCTTTGCAGGTGCTGGAAGTTCCTGCCCACGCCGCTGCCCCCCGGTTGACCACGCACGGGGGATTGCGGAGGGCACCCAGCCAAAATCTCCCATGGATGCAAATCTGGGCATTCCAGTGACTGCGGGGAAACTGCTCCGGACTGACCTGGCCGTAATCAAGAGCACGATCTGTTCCGCCATCCATATTGCATGACTTCACTGCGGCTGCGACTAGCGTCCACCCTGATTCCCAGGAGCCATCACGGGAAAAGCTGTGTGCTCTGTGGGAACGTGAGTCTCAGTCCCCTGGGAGAGGAAGACCCAGGGTACCCGGGGGAGCCACGGGCCCTCATCTCCTGCTGGAAACCAGCTGCTGCCAGGCGGACTCTGGATTTGGTGGCACTGGGCCATGAGCTGCGGTTTTACCTCCGTAAGCGACGCCAGCCTGGTCCATGCTGTGCTTGGAGGCCATGGAAAATCTCCCAGGGAAAAGCCCTCCCTGATCCTTCCTGGAGCACATTTCAGAGAGCCGGTGGCTCTTGGCAGCACGTCAGTGACCGAGGCTCCAAGGCTGGGAATAACCCCGGCTTTTCCAGCTGGGGAAAAGGCTGCTCCATCCCCGCTGTCTGCAGGGTCGGGGTCTCTGCACAGTGTGCGGTGTTGGCTGCAGCAAGCACCCTCCACCCTCCATTCCTCCGAAGGGTCTTTCTGCTCCTCTTGCTGCTTTGAGGGGTAGCCAGCGCTCATCAGAGACCTCCCTCTGGCGCGGGGAATGCTGTTGGAGCTGCACACCTGAGCCCTCCCGAGCCACCGTGCTCAGCCCTGCATGCCATCAAATGGCCACTAACATCTAATACTTTTCCGCCGGTACAAAGTGCAGCACTGGCAGCAGGGCTTCTTGCCTTTTGCAGCTCCCTCTGGGCTGGTCTGAGTTCCCCAGAGCCCTCCAGAAGCTCTTCAAGCCCTCGAGCTTCATGTTTGGGTTCAGTGCTAGCGTGGGTACCGCCCATCATAGCTGTGTGTGCCGAAGTGACGCGATGCCGTCCCTTCCTGACAGTAACAGGGGTTGTTTTCTCTCCTCTCCTGTAGAAAATCCAGCAGCTGTCCGAAGGGTCCATGTTTGGCCATGGCCTGAAGCACCTTTTCCACAGCCGCCGGCGGTCGCGGGAGCGGGAGCACCAGAACTCGCAGGACTCCCTGCCGCCGCACTACGGCATGTCCGACCACGACTCCCCCGACGAGAAGGAGCGGTCCCCGGAGATGCACCGCGTCTCCTACGCCATGTCCCTGCACGACCTCCCGGCACGTCCCACCGCCTTCAACCGGGTGCTGCAGCAGATCCGCTCTCGCCCTTCCATCAAGCGCGGCACCAGGCGGCAGCCGGCGGGCCAAGAGCGGCTCCCTGGAGCCCCAGAAAGGGAGCCCCCACCTCGTCCGCAAGGCCCCCCAGGACAGCAGCCTCACCGCCATCCTGCATCAGCACCAGGGTCGTCCCAGATCCTCCTCCACCACCGACACTGCCATCCTCCTGGCCGAGAGCGGGGCCGTCTACCTGCTCACCGAGGACACGGAGTGCCTGGCCGATAAGGTAGGGCTGTGCCGCAGGGACATCCCTGGGTGGCTGGGGGGCACGAGCCCACGTGGGGGAGCTGGGTCAGGACTGGGTGCAGAGCACCCCAAAATGTTGTCGGGAGGAGTCTGTCCCTCGGGGCAGCGCTGGTGGCACCGAGCGTGCAG
>NW_009619573.1:3773-4020 GCF_000690535.1 Cariama cristata
CTCCGCGCGCGGGGAAGTGAAGGCAGGGCCATGCCCCGGTCCGATCCCCAGAGCGGGATTTGAGGGAGAGAGAAAAAGGGACCTGGCAAGAGCTCTGTGCCAGTGGGGTGGGACCCCCAGCGTGGGGTCGGAGGGGATCCCGGGCAGCCCGGCGCTGGGCATCTACAAGGGTTCAGCCAGGCAGCTGCAAATTGGTCCTGTCCAAAGTGATTTTTAAACCACTCTGTGCAGAGCTAATAGAGAGGAT
>NW_009619574.1:0-5125 GCF_000690535.1 Cariama cristata
GGGCGGGCTGCACCCCCCGGGGGAAGAGGAGAGAGCCGTGTTTCTGGGCAGGGAGCAGTCAGGCTTTAGGAGCTGCTGCTGCACCCTCTCCTAACTGCTTGGAGAGCGAATGCACCAGCCCAAGCAGCACAGCATCACAATGGTGCTCCCAGGGTGGCCTGTGGGCTGCTGGAGCGGGGCCTCATGGCATGGTGGGAGCGGGTGGCTGTGAGCTAACGAGTCCCCTAACGAGGCCTGATCTGAGCCCCCAGACCCACTGAGGGGAGGCAGCACGCTTCACCTCCCTGCCCGCCATCCCCCATCTGTACAAACACCGCTTTCCCTGTCTCCTGGTGATGCTAAGATTGAGTTATGTTTGTAAAGCCCTTTGAAGAAGTCTGTTTCTAACTATCATTATGTTTATTAAAACGCAGCTCTCCCTGCGGGACCACGGAGTAGAAACAAAGCTGATCAACGGCAAAGTTGTTCTGGCCGGTGCGGTGCTGTGAGATGAAACCCTGCAGCGGAGCTGGGGTCAGCAGCCTGCGGCGAGGCCAGCCCTCTCGGGGGGCTGGTGCGTGGGACTGGCCTTCTAGCAGGGGCTCCTGAATTGGCCTCTGCTGAAATCTGCTCTGTGAGGGAGCTTCAAAACAAACCAGAACATTACTGGTAATGACAAGCAAAATGTTTTGCTTTTTCACTGCATGATAAAACTCCTCCTCATTATGTAAGTGTTACTTTTCGCACATCTGTGTTCTGGCTTGTTGATATTTCCTCTTGATCAGCCTGATGTGTCTATATGGATTGCTGGAGTGAATGCTGAGCTATTGCTGTTTGAGGGTGGAAAAATCACAGCAGGTGCATGTCCAGCAAAGAGGACACTCTGGACCTGCAAAGTATCCACCCTGCATCTTCTTGCAGCCTCAGCTCTATCACTGGTGGTGCCTGTGGCAGCAGCTCCTTGGATGAAAACCACTGATTGCCTGGCTGGTTCTCAAGGCAGGTAGAGTTTCCAGTCCTGATTTGACTGAGGATATCTTGGCTTGCTGCTGTCTTAGCTTTCAGTGCATCTGCATGGTCATAAGCAACACTGAATTATTTTGATTATTGATATAATTTGCCATTGCATGATTAATTCTGAGGCTTTATGTCCAGTGTGCATGCATTCTCATAAGGAAAATAAGACTCCTGGGTTTTTTTAAATGAATAGTTTATCTATTGCAAATACAGTTTCAAGCCATCAGTATTCTTTCAGAGTTTGGTCTGACTGTGTGAAAAGTCCTTGCAACCCAGTTTAGCTCGTTTGAGCTTAAAAGGAAAACCAATAAAATAAAAACTACTCTTTTAAGTGAAATCGAAACAATAATCTTTGGAAAGAGGTAAATGATCTTTTAGGCTAGAAACCCAAACTTCTTTTTAACTCGGAGCAACTGTCTGTCTTGTTTGGTATTTCCACCACCGTCCGAAGCAGCCCAGCAGTCAGTCCCACCCTCTTCAGCGTACGGCTCCGGACACTGAGGATGGTCACAGCTCCGTGTGACACCGGGAGAAGTGGTGATGTCCTGCCCTGGCTTACCCAGAGGGACTGTTCTCACTGGCCCCAAAGGCTGTGTTGGCTTTCATCCCCCCAAAACCTTCCCACCTGCCTCCCGGGGGGCACAGAGAGGTGCTGGGGATGTGAAGGGTGATCCCTTGTCTTGCCCCCACCACTGGAGGTCTCTCCGCCACCATCGCTAGCACCAGAAAAATCCTTCGAGTTAGGAAAAATGTTCTTTCCACAGAAAATATTTATAACTGTGTGCTGGAAGGACAGTTGATCACTCTGGGTCTTTCTGCTGCTTGAATCTTCCTGCTTTTAAGAATGAGTTGTTGTCTCAGGGCCTGCTAGGAACAGCTTCATTTCCAGGGGCTTCCCGGAACCTGCCCGATCTTGCTCCACACCTGGGTATCACAAACACGAGGATTGTGCAAATAAGCTGTGGAACGAGGAATAAAAGGAAGGAGGGAAAGACAAATGAAATGGAAATAGAGGTCTTTCATCAGCAGAATGTGCGGCGTTAGGATTTCTGAGGGAACTGCTGGTTATTGATGGAGTTGCCTTTTCTGTTTATTTGGGTGTCTGACTATCATCAGTGATTTCTCTCGTGGGAGTGGGGAGCCAGCTTGTTAGCTTGGGGTTACCAGCCTGACTTTAGTTTTGCAGTAATAATGACAAGTTCTGTTTTGCCCACTGATGCCATAAGTGTAGAACTGAAATAAGGGATTTTTGGAGATAAAGGTGAGTTGTCGACCTAGAGGAGCACTAACAGGAAAAAGAGACGTGAAATAAAACGCATACAACATGGCAAGAAACAGGAATGAAAATACAGTTGCATAATCTGGGTATGCTGTTACCATGACTTTTGGACAGTGGCTGCTCTGTGCCGGCAGTTACTGTGTGTCTATGTAAAAACTGTGCATACAAGCTATACGGTGTAGTTTTTTTCAAGTGAACTTTTTTCGTCTGGGCCTTGATGTCTGCAGGAAATTGATATTTTCCAGTTTTGCAAGATGCAAAACTCTGATAACCTTTTGCAACCCTCCTCTCCCATCAATGCTGATAGGAAACCAAGTTAGTGCAATAAAAGCATAAAAGCTCATCCATAACCCAGAGTTCACTATGTGAGGGTCACTACAGATAAAGCAATCCTCTTCCTGGCCCAAGCACAAGCTGTGTCCTACAGCAGTCCCTCTGAGCACTACACAGCACCTCTTTCTTTTGCAAAGAAGCTAAACTTACTCTCTGAGTAAGGGAGAGTAATGGCCCAGGAGTGGAGTGAGGTCTGATCCCAGCGATGGCCGTGGAGCACAGGGAGGGCACAGCGAGGGCAGCTGCAGCTGCTGCTGGTACTGGAAATGGGGATGGTAGAGACGGAGTTTACAAGGAAACAAATTAATTAAACATTAATTCCCAGCTGAAGTCCTGGAAGGCTGAGTGAACCAGCATGTAGCCCCCTGCACAATGCGTTCGGCTGGGAAGCACTGAAGGCTGAGCCCAGCGTCCGCCCTGCTGAGCTGAGAGGGGCCGGGTGGGATCGGAGAAGGGGCTGTCCGGGCAGGGACGTGACTCACGTCTCGGAGGGGGAATGTGCTCCCGTTCCCCTGGCCCTCCGCACTGGCAGAAGTCAGTATCTTTGTAAGAGAAAGAACAGACTGTGGCATTGACGGCTGATTATTCTTTTGAAGCTTTTTTTAACTTACGAGGTTGATTTTGAGAGAAAAAGCTTTGTAGAGCACCTTTGGTCCAGCACGTGGCACACGCTCATACATGTGCACTCAGTCTCTGGCTGATGGGTATATTGGGTAAGCTGAATGTTTTAAGCAGTTGCGTTGTTTTGATGGCCTGAATTTTGCTTTAAGGTCCTCAGCCATCCATCTGCCCCTCCTCTCCGCCATGTACCACTACTCAAGTGATAAAGCACTTACCCTACCATAGCCCACCGCAGTGGCATTAAGGCAGCACAGGAATCTCCTACTCATTTTTTTTTATTGCGATAACTTTTTATTCATGTTAATGAGCAGTTAAAGGCAAGATAAAAATCCCCATAGGTTTCTCTCAGTCAGCTCTGTGCTTTCTTTTGGGCCCCAAGAGAAGGTGCATTTGCCAGTGGGGCTGGGCAGGCACGGGGCCGGGCGCCAGGCGGATGCCGGATCCTCGCTTTGCCAGCGGCCCCCGGCAGTGCCCAGCAAAAGCTTTTGTGTCTGTTCCGCTATTTGAAAAAAGCCACGGTGGTGATGCTGTCACCCTTTAGCCCCTGCCCAGGATGGCTGTGGGGATTAACTGATTTGTTACTATTTGTGAAAAATTACATACATGCATACAATGCATACATGCATACATACATACATACATACATACAAGGAGAGGGAGGGAAACAGAGGAGGTGGATCCAGGCCTGAAGCCGAGTGTGTTTGGGAGGGGTACGGTCCTGTCTCTAATGCTGATTGTATCACCGCTTTCCTCCTCTCTGATTTCTTGTTCCCTCTGTGCCAGTGATTCATGGTTTTTATAAGCTGGAGAGAGCTTTCCTCAGTGGGTTCTGCTTTTTTGTCCAATGCATCTGACACTAACTTCTTTGATGCTCTAGGAGTGACCTGCCTGGAGGTAGCAATTCTCCAGAGAGCTGATTAATTGTGAAAAGGGAAAGGTTTCTCCGCTGAACCTGATTTTTATATAACTTTCATATGTATGGGGCCAACTCACCCAGGTTTTGAATATGTTTCAAAGCACTCAAAAGATGCTGGTGAAGTACTCAGTCAGGGTGTTATTTTACTTTCCTTTTTTTTCTCCTCGCTACTCAGCTTCATTTAGCCTTCAATTGCGAGAATCCAGGCGATGCAAAAAGCAGAGAGGAAATCCAGCTCCCTTGACTTTGATCTCTTGCTCATCTTGATAGTGCCTCAGCTCAGCTCCGTCTCCTGTGATGTGTGCCTCTCGGCTGGGCTCCCCGCAGTCAGACGGAGACCGGCAACCTCTGCCGCGCTCCCTGAGATTTACCTTGCTCCAGGGGAGGGGGTCCTGTCCTGCCCCACGTACTTGCCCATTTTCTTTCTGATGACTCTGATGCAGGGCAGAGCTAACAGGAAAATCTGCCCTCGGAGTTAGAACTGGGCAGCTTTGGGGTTTTCCTTTTAACTCATGGAGCATCCTTAAGTGCGTGGGTCTGGCCTGATTACGTTAAGGGCAGCCAGGGTACAGTCATATGCTACTCGCTCGCTTGCTGGGACTCACACTTTGAGCCAAGACTGCTTTTCTGGTATTTCCCATGGCTCTATCCTGCTCCGCACCGCTGGCCTTTTGTTTGGTTGTGTTCACTTACTTTTAACGGGGAAAAAAACCAAAAAAAGTGTTTCACACGGCATTGCAACTTGTGAAACCTCTGAGTCACTGGTTAAATTGAATTGTCAAAAGCAATCACTGCTTCCTGTTTTCCTCATGCTTTCGAGTTTTTCATGATGTGTGTTGTGTAGTGTTTCTGTCCACGGAGGGGAAATGTTTGAGAACCAAACCAGGTATTTAAAGGGCTGCACTGGGGTGTTTTTCCCTACCAGTCACTTGTACTGTTTCTTTCGATTTAGATGTATCGACCCCACCGGCCGCTATTCG
>NW_009619575.1:0-1603 GCF_000690535.1 Cariama cristata
TGGTGGGGTCTTTGAGAGGTGGCCGGGGAGGAGGGTGCTGCCTGCGGGCTGCTCCTTTCGTTGCTCCTTTAGGGCAGGGAATGCACATTGCCCTGAGCACCGACACCGGCAGATTGACCTGGGGGGGTTGAGCTGCTCGCCTGCCCCCTGAGTTTGAGTCCTCGCAGGCTTTGATGGAGTCTGGCTGCAAATCCTGTGTCCCCACTCAGCCTCCTCCTCTCCACCGCTGTCAGGGACTTTCGCTGGTCTGGAAACCAGCAACATTCACGAGCAAAAGAGCTGTTTCCTCTTATTATTAGCGATGAGATGGTCTTTTAGAAGATAAAATGGTGCATGAGTTGAGTTGCAAACCAACAGCATCGAAGATTTCCCGCACGAATCCCCCTGCCCATCAACACGCAGAGATCTGAGATCGTTGCCCTTAATGCGCCCGCTTGCAGGGCAGTTACCCGACAGCCTCACGACGCCGTGGGGCTCTTCTGCTGGTGGATGTGGGGTGATTCCCCTCCTCCGAAAGCCACTGAGGAGCAGCTGTCGGTAGCAATTAGCCAGTTACGGTCACTTTTCTGCATGGATCCGGATTGCCAGGAGGTCCCGGGGACAGCGGGGCCGTTTGCCTACAAATTCCTGGCTAAACCACATCCCGCTGCCTGGCTGCGGAGACGGGCGGTGGGGACCTTCCCCTGGGTTTGTGACTTCGGGTACCAGCGCCTTGGGCTGATGCCCTCCCCGTGGTGTTTCGGGGCATTTCCCCTCTGCCTTGGGTGTTTTGCCAAAGAAATCCCGTTGAGGAAAAGAAAGGGGTAGGAGACAGCGGGAGCGGGCTGGACAGGGGACGGGAATTTTAAAGCAAAGCCAGAGAGAGCCCGGATAGGTTCTGAGTTAAGGCAGGAGACTGTGGAAAGAGGAGCCTCTAGGTTGGTTTTTCTGGTTTAAGACTTATTCTAACTTGCTTGCCTTTTTTTTTTTTTCCCTGTTTTCTCTTTATTTTGGCTGCGACCTTGCCTCTGACACCGGCTTCTTCTAAAAGAGCGAGACTCAAGTGCAGTAAGTCCCGTTACCTCCGGTTTTTTTTCCCCTCAGTTTCTGATGGCTGCCTGGTTTTGTTTGACCTGTTTTAAAACGCAGGCTTGGGGGTCTGGGCTCCAGGGGTGCCTTTTGCACAGGTCCTATTTAATAAAACAAAAAAAGGGCAAGAAAAAACCCCCCACCCTGGCTGGAAGAGCTGCTGGGCTGTCGGCTGTGCCGGGGCGAGCAGAGCCGCCTCCTCCGGGCTGGTTATGAGATTTGGTTTAAATCTTTTTGATTGCCGCAGAGCTTCGAGATTCGGTTTCAATTGACTAAGCCCTGTGAATGAGCGCAGTCAAGTCTGCGCGGCTAAAAGTCCTTCGGCGATTAGGAAAGCTATTTTATTCCTGATCACTCTTCTATTATCTTGGGCCATCTAATCTGTGGGGATGGGTTTGGCTATTAGGCTGTGTTAAGTAGGACTTGGAAGGTCAAGCAGTTAACTAACCAGCTAAATAACCGTGGTGGAGGGCACCCCGCACCTCCAGCGCGGCCGCCTTTTATTTGCGTCCCTGACATCTCGGTGTTAAGGGCA
>NW_009619576.1:0-7973 GCF_000690535.1 Cariama cristata
GAGACCATTTCTGATTGAAAGCATTTAACCTAGAAATGATTGAGAAGGGGGGAAAAAAATTACCACCATCTTCTTTTCATTATGAATTCCCAGAGCAGACATGTGCCTTTAAATCCGCAAACAAATATTCTCAGTTCTGGAATTTAAAATACCTTTAAGCTGAGAACAAGATGGAGATTTGCTCATCTTCCATCCAAAGAGACATAATTCATCTTTGCTCTGGATGCGCAATGGTGCTCCACTTACAATCTTGTGATGCTACATTGCATAAAGTCTCCACATCCTACCTTGAGATCACAACTATTAGAGGCGGTCAGGCAGTTGGACTAGATGATCGTTCTAACTCAGCTCAACTCAATGCAACTCAACTCTTCTATTCTATTCTTTGCTACTGCTGGAATTCACTCTGCTGCAAACCTCTGAAGTAATCAGTCATTCAGGTGACAGACAATTGGCAGAGAAGAACAAAATCAGAAGTCTTGAGGAGAGCTACTGTCCTGTGCCATTCTTGGTGATACAGCCCGCAAGAGTGCTTGTCAGTATTAGCACTGGAATAACAGGAGCAGCAGATTAACCGAAGGTTACTGTATTTGCACGGCATTCTTAGACTGCCCTCTTATTCAATATTTGGATCTGGCACTGCCTGTCTTCCATGTGCAGAGGTTGGTCCTCTTTGTGAAGAACAATGTGATCTCTGCAAAATGTTTTATACCTTCTGGCAAATGTTCACAGCATAAGAAGTAATCGAGCACTGAGTAGTATCATCTGCCACTGACAGATTCTCTCAGGGCACCTTTGAACTTGGAAGCACAGGTGATCTCTCTTCTGAGTTTATACCAACATTCATGACAGTGAGTGAGTCCAAGACTGATTTACTAGCAGTGATGGACAATCTTGAAACTCAATTTTCCCACTCAACAGAAAAGCTCTAGAAATTGGTAGCCTCTTCGCAGTATGTTCAAATACTGTACGCAACCATATACCCCTTTCCAAAACACTTTGTTTCTTATTTCCTGAATCTTAGCTTGCAATCCCCCCCCAGAAGGAATAGTAAGGGCAAAACCATGCCTGTACGCAACTATATACCCCTTTCCAAAACACTTTCTTATTTCCTGAATCTTAGCTTGCAATCCCCCCCAGAAGGAATAGTAAGGGCAAAACCATGCCTGCTGCCTCTCACTAGTTCAAGAAACAGAGATTCTCAGAACTAGGGAGCAAACTGTGCTCAGCTCAAAAGCAGGAATAAAGCCTTAAAATGGGGAAACATCACATCTGAGCTCAGCCAAACATTCTTGATTGAAACATTGAGGACAATGGATCTGCCAGAAAAAGCAAGAGATGTTCAATACAGCCATGCAACCTTTACCAAATGTAAGTATTAGTACTGCAATACAGTATCATACAGGAACAGCTAGGCACTACAAGCAGCGATTGTATTATTTCCTTAAGTTTATGCTGTCAAAGTGACCCCTAATTGGCAGGCTTGATGCTACTCAGTAAGACCAACAAACCAGCACAGAAGTAGCTGATACCACTTAATCTCAGTTTTGCTTGGTTTTGAGACTCTCTATCTGACAGTAGGCATGGAAACTGAAAGACACAAGAGGAGGATATTTTGTGGTTCTGGAGAGGTCATGCATAGGAATAATAAAGATTACAGCCAGTGTGTATTCCTTATGTCAGCCTTCGTAACATTGCTTTCTCTTAGCACTCACGACAATCCTTGCTGGTTTTGGCAAATATATTAGCTGAAAAAAAAAAAAAAAAGACAGCTGTAGCTTAGCAATCTCAAACGATTAGCAAATTTGAATCTACGAGCAGGAGGTCCCACCTCCCGGCTGAACGGCATAACAGCTCCCCAATCTTCCTCACTTCTGCAGGGCACAGTAAGGCTCGTGCTAGTACAACCAAAGCCGAGTGCATGAGAAGAGCATTCCCCCGCTAAGTCAGGTAAATTTATAGGTCTCCTTAGAGAAACAAAAAAAATGAAGATAATGCTCTCACTCTGATAGCAAAGAAAACAGAACTCAGTTTCTAGTACTCTTAGACAAAATTTCCTTTCAGGTCAAATGAAATGCACTGTGTCAAACAAACTGAAGATTTAGCAGGGAAAGCGGGACAGAAAAGGGAAGCAAAGAAGGACACAGAGATTTCTTTCAGCTGGAAAAAAAACTGTGAAAATTTGCATTTGCCATGATCTGTAACAATTTCTGAAAACAATTATCCACATCGACTTTCTGCTGGAAAAGAAAATGACTAGTAAGAATTTCTTCAAAAGGAGGTAATTCAAAGCATTCTGCCTTGAATTGGTTAATGCCAGATTGCAATACAAAACCTTTGGAGGGCCTAGAGAGAATAAGACTTCTGAGAAAGCAGTCTGGTTAGGTAATGGGCAAAACTTGGTCCCGTTTCACAGGGAATAGGTCCTGTTTCATTGGCTTCTAGTAGTAATAGTTCTCATTGGCTTCTAGTGGTAAGTTTGATGACACCAGATACAAAACAAAGATTTTTAAGGACAAAAACAGCAGGAAAACATTTTAAAGAATAGTTCTCATTGGCTTCTAGTGGTAAATTTGATGACACCAGATACAAAACAAAGCTTAGAAATATCTTTTAAAGGACAAAAACAGCAGGAAAACATTTTAAGCTGCTTCCTGGAGGTAGAAGAATATAATTGTGATAATCCAGCTTACAAGAATGTGTGAGATGCATAGAAAATCTCTTCTGGTACATGTTCTTGATACCCAAAAAGACTGAAAGTTGGCCTCTGAATCTCCCAGATATTTGGAAACAGTCTCTGCCGTTGAGACTTGAGGATGTATGACTAAGTACCCAATGTTCTGGCTATGAAGAAAGATGAAAAAAACTATGCATTAAGGGTTCCTTATCCACTGTGTAAATGCAGAGTATCCTGAAAACTCTGTGCCTCTTTACCAGGTTGCAAGATAAATTTCAAACACGTTGTTCTGACTCGTAGCAAGAAAAATCTTTACTCAAGCATGCACCTAACATGTATCACACAACTTCCCCAGAAGTTTGACTGATCACCTTCCGTTGAACCTCATTATTTTCACTCAGGCATTCGCACTTACACTTTGGAATAAATTTTTATGTGTGTGAGAGGTGCACAACATATAAACAGTTACTTCAGTCTAAATCCATCGTATTCATGTACAGCTTGCTTCCCAACACAAAAAATTCCAGAGCTGAGGGCACCTCTCAGCTATAGCCATACCTTGTAAAAATATTGCCTGTGAAATTTTGGTTTTCAGCCTCCAAAAAAGGGATTTGAGGGTAAGTCTAATAGCATTTGGCTCTATTAAATTTCTGAGGAGCCTTCATCAGTTCTCAAGGAAAGAAGGACAGGGAAGAAAGTGTGCTGGGCTCACCACACCTGGTTGGAAACAAGTGCAAAACGGGCTTCCAGACATTCACCCTTCCTCACGGCAGATTCAGGCGTGTGAGTCAGAGCCGCTGGTGCTGCCCGCCCCTGTGCAGAACTGGAATCACTTTTGGACTTTGGGAATTCTTTACCAAGGGGTCTGAGTAGTTCAGTCACACCACCGACAGGGTCTCCCAGTCAGGCATGTGATAACCTTCACTCTGGTGCTCAGGGAGTTCCTCCCCACAAAGAAGGAAAATATTGTAACATGCTGGCGTCAAATTTGATGAAAACCCATAGGCTTAAAAGCAGATGCTAGCAGGCCCACCTTCACATCATCAAATCTCTAACTCTATCAGGCTGTGTCCATCCAGCACGTTGTTGCGGAAGACCAAAACTCTAACTGAGTTTCGGAAACACCACTCAAAGTGTTTTGCATGTTTACCGGGAGATGTGTCAGGCTAGGGAGGAGAGCTGCAGTCCCCTACCCACTAGCACTGCCACGGGCTATGGGAATGCTCCGGTCGCACACCTCCAGCTCACAGGCACAGCAAAGTCTGTGTCACCAGCACTTAGCTTAGCGCTAAGTCTGCTCTCAAGTGACTTTTTCAGACTGATAACTTTCTAAATCTCCTCCTTCTCTTCTCCACCTAGCTGGTATATCCTGATAACCTCTTTCAAATTTAGCAGATCCCATTTAACAAACTCATTTTAGTTTCACAGGCCTTCCCCTCAGAGTACCATTTTCCCAGATCTTTCAAAGCACAAGATTATTAGTTAAAGCTGTACATATCCGGTAATTTTCTGTATCTAGATGTATTCTGAAGGCCAAATTATCCATTAATATCTTATTTTTGCAGCTCTATTATATTATTGCCCCAAGCAAATCATATGAACATTTTCTTACTCCCCACAGCATCTGAAGAATTTTCCTGGCAGAAAGTAAACAGTAGTCTCCCTTCATCATTTCCACTGACTGGTTTCATACTTATAAATAAGAAATATTGGACTAAGTAACCTAGATGAAATAATACTAGTTAATGTTCTCATACTTTCAAGAAAAGATGTGCAAATCAGAGTTCTACTTCATATAGACATTAGTTAAACACATTGAGGACTGAAAACATTTAGTAGTTACATTTAGTTCCACTTTGTAATGTAACTGCAAACTCTGCTATAATTCATCAAAATAAATGTATTGGATAGTGAAAAGCACATTGGTCAGTGTAACTCCTGTACTTTAATAGAAGTTGTAGTGCAAAATTTCATCTGGAATAGTTTTGGAAGAGGTCTTTGAGTGAGACTTCCAGAAGTCGTTCTCATTTTGCGAGCCCACTGAGCGTAGCTGAAGGAGTTCAAAATACTAAGTACCTTACCACTGATTAAAAAGTATGAATACGCTTGGGAATCTCTGTAGCATAGTCTTTACACTAACTTTTAGGACAGATACAAGTCTAGCAGTGACCTCTCTGCTGTTATCTGTCATCTCATCATATATTCTCTATGAACAGTAGTAACAATCTCGGTGTCTCAGAGAACTCTGCATCCAGGCTAGCTACTGTCATACAGAAATTTTCTTTAGTTCTTCAAAACTATTGTTTACAAGCTGGAGTCTAATATAGTGGTGTGTTTTGTTGGTTTGTTTGTTTTTCTTTTGGGTCAGTATCATAATCAAAGAAATATTTGTTTATATTTAAGCTGGCTGTAGTTTATATAAGACATCATCATGTGGTGTGACTAGTTCACTACTTTTGCATACCTTGGAGAGTCACTAAATTCAAAAAAAAGCAGATTTGTCATGTTGTTTGGTTAAACACTTTTGCAACATTGCCTCTCTCTCTGTTTGTTTTTTTTTTTTGTTTTGCCAGCCTGAGTCACTGGTGCACTGGCAGCACAACAGAACTCACATTTGATAAGAATGTGGCAAAAAATCTGGTTATCATCTACCCTTAGCCTGTCCTCCTGGTCATATTGAGGGGGTGATACAATTACTGTTTTCAGACTAGGAGGGAAAGTATCCCTCCCCAGCCATCCGGCCTCCTGCCCGTAGTAATAAACTAGCAGCCACTGCACCTCCGTGTCTCTGAATGACTCAGGTTTTTCCTCTTTGCCAAAGGAGCTTCCTACTTGCATCGACAGCAAACACTGTCATGATAATTTTCTTGCTTGATGTGTGCTGATTCATTGCTGATGCAACAAGTTCGAAACCTGCAAGTTACTTTGAAAACAGGCCCCTCTCAGCAGCACTGCAAACTCACTTCAGTAAAAACCGAGTGGATTTCCCTCAGGAAGTCTGTCCTTGAGATTTTGGCTGGCTCAACCTCTAGGGGAAGATTCTCCCCTTTCATGCAAAGTATATAAACTGCATCGGACAACTTAAAATGCATTAGCCATCCTGCTAAGAGTAATTCCGTAATATTTATTTTGGCATTCAATTTCCTTTTCTCTCTGTAACCACTTATACTGGAATTCTTTCAATGGATTTATGAATGAACCATGTTCTGCACCACATCTAAATTGTGAGGATTTTTTCATGGCCCACCTTTTCAGAGCGCCAACCAAGCTGCCACCATCATGAAGAAAACCTGAGAACCGTGCCTTGCCTCTTTAAAATACATGCAAATCATAATGCAACCCTAGGGAAATAAAAAGAAGTATACCTTCAGCATTCCAAACTGTCAGATCTCAAGCTTGTACCGCAATTAATCACAAAAGCAAAAAAACCCACTCTAGTGCAGGACGGTGCTAATTCAGACCTGCCTTCTCCCCGTATTTTCTTCCCTCCCTGTCATTTCTCTTCCACCTTCCTTGCTTATCTGTGGCTCTATTCTCTTGGTTTAGGATTTTAAAACAATGGCTTTACCTCTGTGTAAATACACATGCTGTAAAACATGGCCTTAAAACTTACTTTCCAAGACTGAAAAATCAGTCCTTATCTTGTATGATCAGTCCACCCTCCTTTGGATTTGGTTCCCATCTCCCACAGAGTATTTTTGTTTGCCCTCACTCTTCCCAGTCTTCAACACACCGTGCAGAACTGGCCATGCTGATGCAGCATCCAGCAGGACTAACACAAACTCTCCTCTAGCACAACTCATGTATGCTAGAAAGCCAGAAATTTAGTCATGCCTAGGAATGGTATTTGCAAAGTATGTCTACATGGGCAAAATGAATATAAGCATTGCGATGCCACTCAGTCGACTGAGCCAGTGTCCCTGCTAGACATTAAACTAGTTCCTCAGACAGCGCTTCTTGAGTGCTTAGCCAGCACTGTTTCATTAGAAGAGCTGTGTCAATGACTTCGCTTGTGTCCACTTCAGTAGGTTGTGCCATAATAAGGCGTTATTATACAGGGAAATAATTTTTCAGGCACTTATGTGACTAAGGGCCATTAGCTTTGAGGTGGTCGATTTTCAAAAACAGTGTACAGCTGATGGAACCAGGATACAAGGGAAATATTTCGCAGAGCAAAGAAATCTGTTTCTTTATCTTGCTTCCCCGTTTCTCTTTCCTTTTCTATGAAGCTACTGCATTTTCTGGGTTGAACTCTTTATACTAATGTAAAGGATAAGAACTTTTCTATGACCTCATTTGAGTTGCTTTAGATGTCTTCTGGTATAATATGGTTCAGAATCTGAATTCACCTCAGCAGGGAAAATCAGCATGGTTTGTGGGAGTACAGTGCAGAGAACCTCGACACAGCACAATACCAAGGATAAGCAAACCTTGTTCCTTTCCTCAGCAGCACAGCTCCAGCAGTGTAATTCCACAGTCCTCAGGAACAATAAGACAGGCCTGACTCTGAAACGTTACTTTTCTGAAACTTGCTTTAATTGTGGTATGATTTTGTATCATCGATTTCGTACTGTTACAAAGAAAAACTAACCGTCTGATTTGTAATTTGCACATAAAAGTGATGCAAATAAGCTAGGAAATTTCTATTTTATCATCATAAATTAAAGTTACCTACGCTATGTATTTTTGCTTAAATTTGTTCATAGATCGCAAACAGGTTCATGTAACTACTTATCACTAAATCAGTCAGACCAAATACCTCACACATTTTCCAACCAGCTCACAGCTGAACAATAAAACTTCCTTTCAATTTCTACACCATTCTTCTCTTTGCAATGTTGTTTTCCAAGTTGTTTTCTTATTAATCTGCTATTCATAATTACAGAAAGATTCCTAACTATGTTCTTACGACAGCTGCACTTTAATCACCATCAAAGTTTTCAACGCAATGTTCATTTCAAGGTAATGACTCTTGACAGGAGTAATTCAGGAGAGCCTCACAGCTTGGTTCAACACTTGCTCGACAAGGACAAGCTGTTAACACACAATCCACTCGGGCTCCGAGACTGCGTATGGTGAAGCTCGGTATGTCCAGGACATGCTAGAAACCCACGTTTCTCACAAACACAAAAGCGGCTGCTTAGTTACGGATGGACAAAAGCCTTGTCACGTCTAACGGTGTCATCCTCAAACACATCCGACGGCTCTTCTGCACCGGACTAACTTTGGGAGGGCTTGGAGCCCGCAGGGCAGGGGCCTGGCGGCCGAGGAAATGGCGGTCGGGCGGGCACCGCCC
>NW_009619577.1:0-5830 GCF_000690535.1 Cariama cristata
GCCACAAGGCTGGGGTAGCTTGGGGGGGACAAAATAAAACTAAGTACATGAGGTGAATGGCAAACAAAAGAAGAGGCCTTTTACCTTCAACAGGGGACAAAGGGACATGAAATGCTGAAAGGAAAAACAAAAATGAGATGTCAAATCAATCTCGCATTTCAGCAACGAAGGAGGTAAAGAGGGAACGTGTGAGCTAACGACATGAGAACTCAAAGCAGAAGGGGAGGAAGAGGAACACGGGCACACACACGTGTACACACACGTGTACACACACTTGCTCTCCACCACCTCAGCCCCGCCAGGAGCTGTGGCACTTCTAAGACACAGCGGGCAGTCCGTAAGCCTGCAGGATGGGGTACCGAACATAAATTTGTGGGGAGAGCTTGGCTCTGCTCCCTCCCCGCACCCCTCAAAGCCATGTGGGAGCACGGACGGTTGAGACAACAGGTTTCCAATGAGCGGCTGGAGGAGAGCAGAGGGTGGCTGACGAGAAATGCCTGCTACTGGGTGAACGGGAGTCCCATGGGTGCCAAAGGCCACC
Source organism: Cariama cristata (assembly GCF_000690535.1). NCBI lineage: Eukaryota > Metazoa > Chordata > Aves > Cariamiformes > Cariamidae > Cariama > Cariama cristata. The sequence continues at coordinate 542 of NW_009619577.1, forward strand.
CAACAGCCCCAGGCACGCAGACGGCTGTAGATCTCCAGACAGCAGGGAGGCTGGTGGGTACAGCACTCCAAAAAGTCTCGATACTCACTGCTCTGAGAGGAGATTTTGGGCTTCCCGATGTACTTGAGGATGGGGTTGCGCTTCTTGTCTTCCATGGCATCCTTGTCCTTCTTTGTGCTGCTGCTCTGTTGGGACACGCAAGAGGAGCACTGATAAAAACCCACGTCACCACAACGTGAGCCCCGAGGGTGTCACCCCAACCTTCACCGCGCTGGCACGAGCCATCGGGGAAGGGATGAGGCCAGGATCCGGCTCTGCCCTGGCACTAAGTGGCTCTCCAAGGGATGGGGGGAGATGGAGATCTCCGGAGAACCCCTCCCTGGGTCACCTCAAAAGATCCAGCAGCAAGAGCCTGGCCTCGAGGCAGAGGAATGGCTGCCAGCAAGCCACCCACCTTCTTGGTCTTGGGGAAGAAGGGCAGCCACTTGTCCCTGTCCGGGAGGGACTGGGCTTTCTCGCTGGTGCCAGCCACCCGGGGCTCCCGGCTGCGGATGCCTGTGTGGTTCATATACGTGCTGAGGGCAAAGGCCATGGGGGAGCTGGAAGAGAGGAGAGCGTGAGGCTGAAGATCTGACACCAGGACAGGGCATCACAGGCCAGTGGAGACAACGGGGGAGGCTGGGATGTCCCGCAGGGCTCTGGGGGGGATAGAGAGGGTCCATCCCTCCTCAGGCAGGAGAGGATGCCCAGGTTGGGATGCAGGGCAACTGAGAAGGGAGGAAAAGCAAGAAGCAGTTCAAGAGGGTGAGCTGGGGCTGCAAGGGCTGGCCGGACCCCGAGGTAAGTGTTCACCCTTCCCCAGAGCCAGCCTGAGAGCCCACGGGAATACGCCTGGCACGGGGAGAGGGTGCCGGAGGCCTGCGACTCCTCTCCTTTAGCCTCCTCAGTCACAACTGTAAGGCAGTCACATCTGGATGTGCTCCCGCCGTGCCCCAGGGCCACTTACCTCCTGTCCTCTTCATATTTTGACCTGGAGAGAGAGATGGGAAGGGATAAAAGAATTTGTTTGGAACAGACTCCTCTACACAGTCCCCAGGCAGGACAGTCGCAGCACCGAGCCGTCCATCCCACCATGCCCCTTGTCCCTCACTGCACCAGCGCCTGCTCCAAACTCTCCTTCCCACCTCCAACGGCAAACGTTGGGATCAAGCAGCAGAGCTAAGCCTGTGTCCCATCCCCTTCCCCACGTCCTCGCCCCAAATCCAGGTAGAGAGGTGCTCCCTCACGTGCAGGGCAAGGAGTCTCTGTGGCAGCCTGGCACTCACAGTATGTCGCCCAGCTGGGCCAGCTGCTTCTCGGCCACTTGCCGCTCCTTCTGGGGGTCCCCGTCCAGGTCCAAGAGGTCGTTCTCCCCATACAGACTCCCCAGGCCCATGGTGCGCTTTGTTCTGCGGAGGACAAGGGTCAAGGCCACGAGCCCAGGCACCGGCCACCCGCACGGGCAAGGAGCCCATCGAGCTCTGCGGGGCACCCAGGCAGCTGCGTTACCTGTAGTCCTGGATCTGCTCCTGTATCTCAGGCATCACCATCTCCTGAGCTTCAAAGAGGGCGGCTCGGACATCATCCCCATTCCGCAGGCGAGTCTCTGGGGACGGCAGACGAGAATTGGTGTCACCAACCATGCTCAGCACGCAAAGAAGGGTACAAGGGGTCTTCTGGCAGCCTCAGGCCTTTGGGTAGAGTGGGGCAGGCAGGGAGACGGCAGAGCCTCTCTGCTGGCCTCCCTCTGCCAGTTGGTTTCCAGGCTGGGACAATCCGTCTCCCATTTTGCACACCCAGTCTGAGACCACCATAACAAAGCCCCTGGGACCACCGGGATGGAGTTGGGGAAGAGCTCAGGAGCCCCAGTCCCAAATCTCAGCACATTCTCTCTAAAAGGGCAAGAGGCAGAGTCCTGCAGATCTCCCTTTGGGCTTGTTCAGGGTGAAAGATGCCAGCCACGCTGGGTGTGCAGACCACCGGTGCTGCAGTGGGCCCCGGGCCGTGGCACACGACCTGGGAGCCCCTCACTCACCGATCTCAGCCAGGAGCTGCTCAGACACTTTCACTCGGAGAGGCTGGGGAGGGAAGGCAGAACAGAAGAGCAACTCAGCACTGGTTCACCTTCCCCGTGCAGCGAGTAGGGCTGGAAGCAGCCAGGGGTATGGCACACGCGCTAGAGTCAGCGTGGAGAGGTGCCCTGCTCCCTCCGAGGGGGTTACTGGGCCCCAGGAGCGCTAACGGGAGCGCCTGGAGCCCCGTCCTCGCTGCCAGGACCCTCCTCTCCTGCCTGCACCGAGCTTCCAGGCTCTGGGGTGGTTGCAATTGTGCAACGCGTGGGTACATGCCTTACGCAACTGCTTGCACCAATGCAGAGGAATCATCGGCAACAAAGCAATGTCAGTGGCAAAAACACCGTTAAAAAAGCATTCCCACGCAAGGGACACGACAGGTAACGTGGCTTTCCAGCTGATCCCCTGCAGGGACAAGGACACCTGCACAAGCTCCGAGCTGAGCCCTGCCCTTACCGCGTTCCTGTCCAAGAAGATGTTCCAGATGTCCTTTCCCAAGACCCGGGAATCCTTGGCCGTCGTCTGCTGGCAAACGTCCGTGCATAAATAGAAGAGCTGCAAGGAAGGGAGAACGGAGGTGGGCAGCGAAGGAGGAGGAAGGTTTAGAAGCAAGAAGGTGAAAGGCTCGGTAGTGTACGGCCATGAAACAGGAAACGATGGCTGGGGTCTGGGGAAGGGCAGCACCCCTCCGTGCCACGCCTGGGAGGAAGTGTAACCCTACGTTGTGTTTCCCTCTCGCACGCACACACAGCTGTGGGAACCACTGGCTGGCAGCTGCCTGCAGCGGGTGTAAGCAGTTGCCTTAACCTCAAGCAGCCTCCGGCAGAACAGAGCTTTGCAGATGGGTTCAGCAAACCAACACCACCCTGCGCTCAGCCGGAGGAGGGGATGGTGCCAAATACGCCACCCCATCTGCGTCCCGCCCTGCCTCGCTCGGTGCCTGCATCGGTGACACCGGTGCATCCCTTACCAGGGGGCTGGGATCTGCCTGGGAGAAGATGTAGCGCAAGAAGACTCCCAGATGTGCTGGTCGGGATTTCAGTTTGCCCAGGTCCTGGAAGAGGGAGTCGCACTGCACAGAGAAGGGACCAGCGGAGAAAGAACCAGTTAGAAAGGAAAGGAATTAACCCTTCCAGATCAGGCCCATCCCACAGCTCAGCACCGGGGGTAAATCTCCAGCTCCCGCACCCTTTTCCTCATCCCAGCCGGGTGCTCACCTCCCTCGGACCAGTCTGTCCCTGGATGTCCCCTGCACGGATTTCTACACGCCACCAGGTGCCAGGGCATAGGGACTCACGTGGGAGGGGGACAGCCCTGTCCCCTAAGGAGAGGGGACAAAAGCCAAGGATACTTTGGACACCATTACCTCGTTATTGAAATATCCTGGATCATAATCCTCCTCCGGCCCAATGATGAGGGGTTGTCCTGTCCGGTCTAACCCCTGCGAGGGAGAGAGGACAGAGTTAGGAGCCAGGCACCCGGCTTTTGGGGGGCATGCCTTTGCTCTCCCTGCAGCACCCACCCCTGAGGGAGCTCCTGAGGGAGGCTTGGATCACGTCTGATCGGGTCGAGCACCCATCAGACGCCCTGGCCGTGCAGCAGGACCCCCTCAACCCGGTCCCAGCCCACCTGCTCAGCAGAGGGGACGAAGGGGGTGTCGGAGCCCTGCCGGCGATGGTGCTGGAAGAGACGGGCGGTGATGATCGGGGAGGTTCGCGGGCTGTCCAGGCCATGGTCGGAGAGGACGGAGTTGCGGTTCAGGGAGATCTGCTTGGGACGGCAGCGCAGGCGTCAGGGGATGTGGGGACGGCCAGGCTCCACACCGGGGGCCAGGCTCTGGCACCCCGCAGAGGCACTCAGGGCCATCCCGAGAGCAGTTTCCAGATCAGAGACCACAAAGGGAGACAGGCCCAGGGAACGCGGAAAACACAAAAAACCTCAGGGGCCATCAGAAAAATGTTAAGATTAGGACCACAAGCCAGACACGTCGGTGGACCCTTCATTTTGGGGGCAGTCACACCAGGCTAAGCATTACAAGCCCAAAAAATTCAGAGCTGAGACCACATTACAAGAAATTCAGGTTGTTCAGATGACAAAGAAAGAATTGTGATTGCAAGGGCAGGTCCTCAACCCCTAAAGGATGCACACATCCATTCACCACCACCCCTAGGGTGCAGCAGAAGTTGGGGTGGGCTCCCCATGGCCGTAGTAACCCTGCTCTCACCTCGCTCACGGAGGGGAACCTCTCCGTCCCAGACTCCAACCCACTGTCACCGTCCTGCGAGTCCAGAGAAAGGCGTCCTGGGAGCAGACGAGAGACTGACCCACGTGTTCAGGAGATGGGGACGCGAGGACGGTCCGAGCTGCCAGCACAACTCACCTTCCATCACCCTGTAACCGGCCAAGCTGGAGTCGCTGCACAGCCGCCCCGAATCCTGCAATGCAAGGAGGTGTGTTGGACCGGTGAGTTGTCCCCTGGCACTTGGGGACACCCGGGCACAGGGCCAGGGATGGGCCAGCCGCAGCGGCTGCCTTTTGGAAACCAGGGATGTCTCCACTGCTGTGCCCACCGCCTCAGGAGGGTTTCCTCAGGCTCCAGCCAGGCTCAGAGGAAGCTGGGAGGACTGCAGGATCCCTGAACTGGAGGGTACCCCATTGATTTCACGTACCATGGAGCCACCAGTCTCTTGGAGGATTTTGAGCTGCAGCTGGCTGACCCGCCGGCGTGCTCCCTCGATCTGCTCCTCCATCGCAGTGGCAGGGTTTCGGCTGTACGCCTCGTAGAAACGCTGAGCAGAGAGATGAGAGAGGATGCTCCCAGCGGCCCCAACCACATAAGCCCCATCCCACCACCCATGAGGAAACGGGGCTGAGCAGGTTCGGTGGGATGATGGGTGGAAACACGCAGAGATCACCGTGTGCTGCAAGGGCCAGGAAGCCAGGACAGCGGTGGGGTAGCACCGAGGGCTGCTCCGCCGCGGCTCTGCAGAAGAAAAGAACCGTGCTGTTGCCATACCTGAAACTCTGCCTCCTCCTGCCGCAGCATGTTCCGGAGAATCTGCGTTGCGTGCTTCTGGACTTCGGGGTCCTGCAATTTTGGATGGATGCAAAGAGATGGGCTGAGCTTTGGGTCTTCCTTCTGCCCACCGTGCCGGTCGGTGAGGGGACAGAGCAGGGC
>NW_009619578.1:0-2292 GCF_000690535.1 Cariama cristata
TCTGTTATCCTCTTTCAGTTTCTGGATACATTTCATTTAATTTGGGTCTTAGAAAGCAGCTGTGGCTCTTGTTCCAGAGCAGACTTCTTGGAAATAAACTGTTCTCGTTTTTTGCTCTATCAAGGCTGTTGTTGTAAGGAAGACAACGGTGTTTGAACAATTTTTTGGAGTGCTGGACAGAGAAAATGGCAGGCTGGATTTTTCAGTCTGCAGCGCCGGCTGTGTTTAGTTGTGGTCTTTCATCTGATTTTTCTGGTAATCCATTCTTTTTCCACTTTGTCTATCCAGAGTTCCCGAGGGGTGAGTGGAAGTACCATTGACAGTGCTCTCTGCCTGGCAGGAGTTGCAGTTCTTTGTGGTACTTAGCGTGAAGCCCAGGAACATCTCATTTAGGTGTTACCAATTTTTTATACTGCTGTTTGAAGAGGGTAGCCTATTGGTTTAAACTGAGTAACTTAATGATTTAAGATTTATGTTAATACCACTGAAGAATGAATTTAGCATAATGCCACAGAGATCTTCTTTTGAGTAGTAAACTGCCATAACTGGTATAACCACTTACAGTTTTCCCATGGCAAGCTCTACTGGAAGATGATGTGGCAGTTAAATGCTGTCAAACTTTGGTCTAAATGAGTTTCTAAAGTTTCTTTACTGTCAAAACTTCATGAGTGAAACATTGTTATTTCCAGAAAAGTTTAAACAGTGTACTTGAGAGTTAGATGCTGGTAATGGGAATTTGCTGCCCTCTTAATTGAGAAAGAATTAAGTTCTCTTTAGATAATGGCGATTTCTTCCATTGTGTTTGTGGGAGCTGAGATTCAAATACGCATGTTGCTGAAGGTTTGCGGGTTCAAGAAGACCAGTTATGATTGTGTGGAAGAGGGAAGGTTTCTTTACTGTTTTTCTTCACAAGATTATTTTATTGGGCTGTGGAGGGAATCACACAGTGCAAGGTAAAATTCCTGTTGAACTCTACTACAGGTTTGGGTTTTTTCTCCTTAGCAGAGTTTTAAGCCCACCCATCCTACCTGTTCTTCTCTGATCTCCATACTCTACAGGGCTGCTAAATTGTTCTGATGAATTCCCAAGTAACCTTTTCTGGAAGAAATTAATATTAACATCTCTTTTCACTCTTCAGCTAGTGTTGAAAGCTGTTGGTACAAGTTGGCAGAAAATATGTGCTAATATCTCAGCTAAACTAGGAGTCAAAAAATTTCCTCAAAGATTCTTTTTAGTACTTTCTTCAAAATCTCTTCCAACAGTGTTGCTCTGAAGTAGTTGATTCTTCAAGATGTTTTGCTGCTTCTCAACCATAAAATCACTCTAAAGACAGTTACACCACATGATGCTGAAGCATTAAAAATACAAAGGCCTGGAGAGTGAAGAATTTAAACAAAGAACCAAGCAGTCAAGAACAGTAGAAACATTTGACCTTTTACGTGTTGCTAGTAATAATAGCCTCACTGTAGTTGTTCCTGTGGCTATTGTTAGCCACGGCAAATGGAGGGGCATTTTGACCGGTTATGCAATTGCTTACGTCAACCTTGGGAACTGTCTGTTCCAAGTCACTGAAACAGTACTCAGGTCCATCTTGCAAGTAGCTTCATAGGGATCACTGCTGCTCTAGGAACAGTCAGCTACTGTAGAACAGTAATATAAAAGTTGAGTGAACTATGCATCTATCAAGAATGTACAGCCTGTATTGATCGTGGTGTTTACTCAAAGGGCGGTGAAGGATCATCACCCTGTATTGTTGTTGCTGTGCATGCTAAAACTGTTTTGTTAATCTCTTATCCATGGATGTGAAATGATCTCCTGAGGGAATCTAGAGAAAGTTATTTTCCCTTGTTTCCCTCCCCCAGCATTGTTCCTCCTCGGGCATTGCTTCCTGGCTTCTGCCTTGATGAAAAGGGAGGAGGGAGGCAGAAACTTGAGAGTGTTGACTGTGTCAGCAAATAGGGTATCTAAATAAGAGAGCCATTAATTTGAACTTCTAAACCCATGTGTGTTCATATTTAGTATAGTATACATGTGAACAGAGTTGCATGATTTTTTTTTTTTGTACATAGGTTCTGCAAAGGGAAGATTTCCTAAGATTAAGACTGTAGACTGATTATGAGTAGAATGTGTCACAAAAAACATCTTCATATTGTTTTATAATCTATGCACAGCAGGTGTTCCATATGGCATTTTCTTTAATAGTATTCAGCTACTAATTTTAAAAGTACTGTTTTTTAAACTGAGAGAACAAATGTGTATTACAAAACAATTTGATCGTCATTTCAGAGAAAT
>NW_009619579.1:0-1997 GCF_000690535.1 Cariama cristata
CCCGCCGCCTCGGGGACTCCCGAGCTCCGCTCGTGCCCGGCAGCCCTGTGAGGGGCCCTGAGGAGGCGGGGGTGGGGGGCGCCACCGGCGAGGCGACGGTTGGAGACGGGGGGCGCTTGGCCCGCTTCCTGTCGGGGCTTAACAGCCGTTTTGGTTTTATTTATTTTTCACAGAACTTCCTACGTTTATTTAGGTGTAAATCTCACACGAGTGTCAGTTTAGAAGGAAAACCCTGCGAAGGAACGGCCGAAGTTCCAGATGCCTGTTGCCTCCTTTGAAAACCGTAATTGTTATTACAAATAAGTTATTCCCCTAGCTGCTTGTTTGGCTTGGCGAGTAAGAGAGCGGCTCCGCCGATCTTTGGTTTTCAGCCCTTCCCTCCGCTCAGGGGAGAGGAGGTGGTGGAGGTTTGTAGGCGAAAGGAAAGTGGAAAAAACAAACACCGAGAGTAATTACTTACACTTGTGAAGTCAGTCACAGCAGACTCTGAATAGGCTGTAAGAGAGAGACAACATTAATTATCATGGCACGGATCGTTGCCTGAATTTAAATAGTTAATGCTGGTGAAGGCCCGTGTAGGTGAAAACGCTGTCAGGTTGCTTGTAGCTGTCTCCGGAGTGGTGTTGCATTGCCAGTTTTACCAGTTATCTTAGTGATGGGGTTGGTGGTGACTAGAATTTGTGATTTACTCAGGAACTATTTACATTAATGCAAGAAACCCAGCTTTGGTAGTTGATATCTTTATTTTTCTATATAGTTCTTAAATCCTGTGAATATATAAACATTCGTGTGTATCTTTTCCATGTATGCGTATGTACGTTAATATAATTTAAATATTATCCTTTAGTACTGTGTGTGCGCTACATTTTCATAGTGAAAGAGCAGAGAAAATTCCTTCATCCTTGAACACTTGTTATAGAATTAATTTAGTTACATACCCAATTCTGTAGCATCTACAGAGGTCTACCAAGTGTGACAAGTTATGAGATGAATGCTTTATCTGTACAGAATTTGAGATCAGAGTAGGAAAAGCCATGGGATTTGGGAACAAATGGAGTTAAAATATTTATTGCAGAATTATAGGTTTTGCAGAATGTAGGTAGGGGAATGTGTAAAATGGAGCTCCCCCAGTGCATGTGAAGTATGGGAACGCACAGGAATATCTTTGGCTTGTCATTTAGTGGATTGAGCCATTCTATTTAAAATTTTTGTATATATGACATACTACCTATTCTCAGTAAATATTTACTACCCAGTTTTAGTAAACAAACTACCACATTGTTTGAACAGAAATCCCTTTTAGTTTCCCATCAGAATAACGCATATCAGTTAGCAATGTGACAAGGCCTCATGACCCATGAAGACACTGTAACATTCAGTATCATTCCCTGCACATTTTCTCAGACCGCTCTGTTTTGAATAGTGCACTTCTTCTCGGAACTGCTTTTGTGTAGACAGTTGTTCTGGCATGGTTCCAAGTTGTGGGAGTCTTATGTGTGCATGATTTGGAGGTGTATTATGTGGAGTTGCTTCCAGCAAGTGGCCAGTGAGACCCCGTGTCCTTAAACAAAAATATGTTTTGTTTTGCTGTTCATAAATTGAAGTGAGTGATACCTGATTCTGCTTGGGAGTTTATATGTAATGTCTCAGTATCGACTCAGGAGCTAGTTTTTCCCATGATAAATCTTTTGCTTTAGGTGCTAAACAAAATTAATCTGACCTCTTAAATTCTGATTATGCTAAGGTTTTATTTGTACACTTTCAGTATTTTAGGTTTTTGAACAATCTCTTTTGACAAAACGTAATTTTTCTGTGTATTTTTTGTGACAGCATCTTCCCACTGCTACAAATGCTGTAATAAATGCGTTTAGAATCCTTTTGGAGTGCTTTGTGTGTCTGTATTATATTGCAGACACCTTATACTCAGTTAAGTGTGATGTGGGTTTTGAGAAGTAATTTTTTAAGAGTTGCCGTTTTGTTTCTGTGTGATATGTAGG
>NW_009619579.1:2028-26998 GCF_000690535.1 Cariama cristata
CTGGCAAATTATATGCTTGGTTGAAGACTAAAAGATTTGGGGTGCTATAAATCATATTATTGATTTACTTTGTTTAACTTAATTAGTCAATGTTTAATTTAGTCCCTTCGTGTTATTTATTTGTTTATTAAATCTTGGGGATATAAGCATTGCAAGGTCACATAGGTTTTACAGATAAATTCTAATACTTACAGTTAAATAGGTAAATCTAGTACTTTATAGATTCTAATTCATGACTCGGAAAAAGCCTGAGCAGAGCGGCACTATGTTGGAATAAAAGGTGGAAACAGATGAAAATACTTGAACTTGCTGGACAAAGAAAAGTCTTGAAATTTTTATGTTTGCATCTATACTTCTTGGCTGAGAAAAAATGGTGTCTCCACATATCTAATGTTTTCTAGGTCCCCTAAGAGTCCCTTTGATTTTTTTTTAACAAATTGTGCCTCTCAGCTTGTGAGGGCGTGTTGTGGATTTCACTTCTCCGAGTCATATCATCATATCATCACCAAACATAACATAGAGGATGTAAAAACGAGCAAATAAAAAGTATTTTACCATCTAGTATCAAGCAGGGTTGAACATGAAGTGATATGCTGTCAATTATGGAAATGTAAACAACTATTAACTTGCAGGTGCTCAACGCTGTACAGAATCCAGCTGAAGTGATTAGCATGCTAATGGATCAGGCTGTTAATATCTAAACACAAGGGCATATGTACATGCATATTTTTTTACTTCTTTCCAATTACGTGCTGATGAGTAGTCTAAGGATTTCAAATCTGAGTAAGCATGCTGCCGTAGGTATGAGAGGTACTTCAAAGTAGTATGTGTCTTATACAGACCACTGCTGAGGGTGGTACTTGAAGGGATGGCCAGTAGTGAAATCCAGCAATCTCCTCCCAAAAAATTGTTTAAACGGGACAAGAAGCAGAAGCTTTATGTTCTTTACAATAAAAGAGTGTTTTTTTGTTTTTCATGTTAAGTCATTATATATACAGACAAAATGGTAACATTATGTGACTAGAAAGGTGCCCTATACTGTTAAGGATTTTTTTTTTTTTTTCCCCTTCTATATAGGATTAATTACCCTCACAGTCATGTAGTTTCCCTCATAACTCTGCAGGTGTAATCAATGTGTGGTATAATTTGTATTCAGAAAGGTTTACTGGCTTTTATATCACTGGAGCTTGCATGAACTTGGAAAGTTGGCAGGAGTTATCTGGACTTGTGTGGTTTCTGTAGAGCGAGAACAGCTGCTCTGCTGGTATCATCTCTCAAGCATTTTAGTTGTTAAATAGAAGTACAGCTTTCATTAGTTTATTTTAAACACTTCAGCATTTTTCCAAAATAAATTTTTGGTATTATAACTGGGAGAAGAGTATGTCCATTACACTGTACTGTATCAGGAATCCTACTGATTTTATTGTAAATACTGCAGTGTGTCCAGCTAGTGTTCCCTCAGAAAGTTCTGTCTGGACCATCACCTTTGTCTTGAGGACAACAACCAGCTATTTGGGCAGTGTGTGTTTTGCGGGTGGCTGACTGCTTCTGCTTGTATATGGCCTTAACTGAGACATCCAGATAGCAGGTGGCTGGAGGAGGTTAGAGGCGTGTATGAGTTGCAGTACAGCACTTAAACCCACCACATTTGTACTAACATAGGCTATGATGAGCGTATCCCAAACCTGGTATCCCTCTGTAGTTAGTGAGGTTCTTATGGGAGTATAAGCCTTAAATTACTTTGCCTACAGAAACACATGCTGTCAAAATTAGCATTTGTTAATGCTCCACAGATAAGTAATTAATATCCTAGAAAAAATTTTCTCAAGCAAGTCAGTTACTGGGTGGAGGAGTGGTCTTGCAAATTTTCCCATGTAGGTTTGGGTTTTGACTGTGCTTAGCAATTGCAGGTGAAAAGCTGTAACGGCTGAAAAGATGATAATTTTAGGACAATACACCCTTTTTCCTGCCATTCAAATCTGTTAAATAACCAAGAAAAATAAATGCAAAACCAACCTGACAGACTTCAATGACTTATTAAACTGTGCAACAATCTTGAATGAAATAATCATGATTATTAAAATAGTAGGCTGAAAGGATCATAATTTTAATGTTAAGGAGAAAATGTGACACCCAGGCAGGTAAAATTTTGAACCTGCTACTGTTCCCTGGCAGTCATGATTCTGATAAAGTGGAAAAGGGCTTGTGTTTGTCTCAACTGTGGTGGTACTTCTCTTGGTTTTCTTTTATTATTAATATATTTTTATTGAGGAAAAACCCCTTTATCATGAGGGAGGCAAGAATATGTCAAAAAGAAGAGAAGAATATGAAAAAATGTGGCAGCGGTTGCATTAATTTTACACTGGATGTGCAGTGCAGTCCCTTCAATTGGTTTAGCTTTGTATAGCCCTTCTAATATTCTTTACAGAAATAGCACATAATTATTTCTGGAAATAGTTTTGCCCTAGATAAAAATCTAGATTAAAAAAAATCATAGATAAAATCTTTGTCATTGTTACAACTTTTGAATAACAATTTAGTGCTGTCTTTCAAATTCAGAAGTTTGAGGAAGATAGAGTTAAATTAATCTCAGAAATTTCTAGCTGTATGAGTCACTAAATTGGGAACATAAATACTCATAATCTTTGGAAAGAACCTCTCAACATTGTTTTGCTGAATAGTGTCAACAGCAAAACACAATACAGTATGTTTATCTTAAAAGTGGTTGTATTTGCATTTGAAATCATAGTTTATGAAAAAACCCAGATAACTTTTTGACCCTTTTTGCTGGTCAAACTGACTACAGGCTAGCACGAAGTCTGCAGTAGAAGCTAGGTTGTTATACTGTTGTCTTTTGTTTGCTTGCTTTGTTGAAAAGAAATAAAAACTTGGAGAGGAGGAAAAGTGTAAGGAAATGGCCAGTGCTGGAGATTTCTCGCACTCTGATAGAATGGATAGTTTGTTTTGTTTACTGTCCGGTGCTGAAGCCAGATACTTGAAATAGGAACATCTGGATCTTTTTGTCCAGAGAGAAACAGATTTCTCTCAGAATGACATATGTAATTATAAGATCAGTGACAAAAAATTCCTTGATATCTATTTATGTTGAATAGAATATAGTACTTGGTGTTCTCTGTATTCTGCTTAAACAGTATATTTAACTTTGTATATGCACCTTCTAGATTTTAAAACTTCTGTTTAAAATGTTCTATTCAAGTCTTTCTTTGCTAGTGTTTCATAATGTTAGATTTTTTTCCTAATCAGATAAGAGAGATTTAGTTGTGTTATTACTGAGACACTGAGCACTGAAACATTACATTCCTTTTTTTTTTTTTTTTTTGAAATGGATGTGGCAATTAACTACCATCCCTAAAAGTGACAACAGAGCTCACAAACATTCTCTATTTCCCCCTACACTGCTAAAGTTTCTGAGTTGAGACCACGAAAAGACTCAAAGCTCCTGATAGCTTTGCATGTTGGACAGTGCAGATGAGTCCTTGCTCTTCTATTCTTTATCGCAGCGATGTACAGTATTATATAATATGCTGATAAGCAGGATAAGCTAAACCAGCAGTCTGGTTATGAATTCTTTCATAACTCTTATTTTTCACAGCAATAACCAGCTGAAGAAAATCTGTGTTAGTATTTTGGGAGTAAAACGTGTGCATGTACCTGCTTGTGGTTTCCCTCATGCTGGTGTCTTATATAAGCTTATCTAAGCGGTTCTGAAAGATGTCTGAGTTGTAACCACAGCCTCGCTTTGATGCTGGTAAACTTCTCCCTGTGCTTTCATGAAGGTTATGTGAGATGAACTGTAGTGTAATTGGTTGTCTTCATTTTCTTTTGGTATTTTTTAGGGAAAAGAGCTAAGTCTTGGTAAACTAAAGGTCTAGTCCTATTGAGAACAGGGTCTCATAGTAAGAGAGCATTTCTCCAGCATGGAACAGTATTCCACATCAGTGCTCTGGCTTCAGCATGGTATGAACTTGTATTTTTTAATCTATTTACTTATTTAAATGTTGTCTTTTACCTTTTAATCTACTTTGTACTGAGAATAATTATAACATTCATGCTATTGGAAAAATAAACATTGTCTTTTATATATGACTGGATAGACTGTCTTGCTGTCTATAGCAAGTGTGTGCGTATGGGAGAGGGAGCCAAACTCATTACTTGCGGTGAGACAGAATCATTATATTATTTTAAAGCTTCTTCTCTATCATCTTGGAGAGTTCTAATGGAATCACCAAATATGGAATGAAAAGTTATGTGCAGTGCCTGTGGTTCTCTGAACTACTTCCTCCAAATACTTTTCTAAATACACTTTTGTAAAGTACATATATAAAACTTACCTGCGCTTCTTAAGAGGACAGAAGGTGACTATTTTTAATGAGATGCCTCAAGGACAGTAATAAAAACTCTTTCAGAAATATATATTTAAAAAGGTCCTCCAAAACCTCATTCTTTAGTGCATCAGGTGAATTTTTAACAACCCCAATAGAGTAAGTAATGGTATGCCACATGTGTTCACCAAGGTCAAGACTTACTTGAAATAACCAAAGTTTATGGTATGCTGGGCTTGGATTGAAGTGATTATGCAATGTGAAATTTCACAGTGGCTGCTACTTGGAATTGTAGTCAGGAGAAATGTTCTTCAAGAGCTTCTTGAGTTTTCAGTCTGATTTTACTGAAGTATGCTTTAGTGATATAAAGATGTTTGACAACTGCAGTATCTGAAAACCTCAGAAAAACAATTTGGGTAGAAGATTGGGTTTGGTATTTCTTGTTATGCAGTTAAACAATGAAGTTTGTTTTAAAGTTTAAATTTCCCCTTCAGCAAACTATTTGCCTAAGGTGGTTGCTGGTTAGAAGCTGAGTGCTATCAAGATGTGAGATACTATGTGCTTGCGAACTTTGTGTGTGGAAATGTGACTTTTCAGAAGACATTACAAGAGTAAATATGTTTGTTCACTAGAAATTACAGACTTTTGTGCAGCTAGTAAGGGATTGGAAAATGACTGTAAAATTAAAGATGTTATGATATATGCTTGCTATGTAGTAATCTATTGTTCAGGTTTTGTGAGTGTACAGACTTCTACTTGAGAGAATGGTGGTGTGTAACACTCAGGTGTTTTTTTTTTTGTAGTAGATGCACATTACTATAGCGATGCTACTACCTTCTTTCATTAAAATGAATAATTTCTGAATTGAGGGATCTTAGAGTTCAGTAAAGCTTTTTTCACAGTTCTCAACCAAGTATAACAAGATACTATTTCAACAATGCAAATAATTTTGGTGAAGGTAAGGAGCTGTGGGAACATGTTTTATTAGAAGATACTGGTTATTTTTACTTTAACTGTAGTGAGCAGCTGTTGAATGATATGTTATTTTTTAACTACCACTACTGTGAATATCTTGTCTAGAGATACCAATAGGGAGTGGAGGTGAAGGCAAAGAACATTTTTAGCCTGATGATCAGGGTGTATCTACACTTTGAAACACAAGCAGAGAGAAAAAAAGAAAAAAAGGAAAAAAAGAGAGAGAAAATGGGCTTTGTCTAGGGAATCATGATTTTGAAAATACTTTCCCTGTTCTGCTGGATAGAAATCACAGACTGGTTTGAGCCCATGGGGTGTTGTGGCTTCAACACTTTTCTTGAGCCTTCTAATTTTTTCTGTTCAAATGATCGTATAATACTGTTCTGTGCAGGTGTTTGGAGGCTTGAGTGCTATGCTATACTAGATCCCTTTTTCCCCTTTATTTTTGTCCATTTAAGGGCAATTGCAAAACTTCCACAATTAAATCTAAATTAATAAAATGCACTTAAATATAACACACTTTTCAGTTCTTGAGCTGGTGGCTTACCATTACTAGGCTTTTCTCTGCCATTATGGGGTCTAAGAATCTGCTCTAAGGCAGTTGGACTCATAATGCATCAGAAAATCAAAGTTAATGATTTTAATGGAAGCATAAAAATGAGTTTCTTTGTGGAGATATCTTAAGAGAATTTTGGGGTACATGCTTTCTTCTGACTACTCTTGTATTAAACAATCTATACTTGGTCATAGAAGGCAAAGTATGCTGAATTTCTGTTGTCTCTTCAAAATCAGCAAGGATGTTTCTTCAAGGCTGTTCCCTCAATAAATGAGTGACAGTAGTGTTAAACATAGCTGCTATAAATAAAGTCTTTGACATTGTTTTCCTATGTTTTTGTTCTGGAATTGCCTTTGCCTACTTCCTCCTATTACAGCACAGCACGATCTCTAGGACAACACCTACTTAAAGCGCGTGTTCCTTATCTGGAACAGTCAAGGTTCGGTGTACAAACAGAGGATGAGGAACAGAATATGTCTGAAGCAGAGTCTCTTAAATTAATATTAATTGACTTGCCTTGGCATCTGGCTTCACGTTATTAAGAGGGAAGATGATAGATTTATTTTCCTCTTTCAGGTTTCATCATGTATAGTGCCTATGCCATAAAGTTCAAGTCCAAACAAGAGTTGGATGATGATAAAGAGGCACCTGTGAATAGCATATTTTTTTCTGAACATTGTTCTTTTGCTTCTTGAATTGCATTTAATTTTCTAAGACATTATTATTACTGGAGGCTGACTTCTGGGGATAGTGTTAGTATTCTGGTTGAATAAATCCTAATACAGTGTATTCCAAACAAAATTTTACTTTGCCAGTTTTAGCTTTAATTTTGTGTGGTTCACTTTGAATATAAACAATATTTTTGGAGATTATAAGCCTTACAATAACTTTTAACAACGGAACAATTTGGTTTTATTTTAGACCTACTACAGCGGTTTGTGTTCACTAGAAATACTTCCATAAAATATTCTTAATGCTTGAAAAAAGACATCCCCTTCCACATCTTAAAATAGAAAAGTTTTTATTTTAAAAATAGTTATTTATTCTGAAGAAGGAATCTAAGAGCAGTCTGTGGCACAACAATGAGTCAGGATAGAATCTACAGGCTGAGAAATTTTCATTTAAATGGCTTTCAAGTAAGAGAAGTGGTAATATTTGGCATCCATGGCTTTGGAAAGTGTAGATGGATACCAGTTTTCCATTTGTCATTTAGAAACTAAAAAACTTCTGGTATTTTGACAAGGCCATAAACTTGTCAGTAATATGGGAATCAGCTGTTTAATTACCTGTTGCTCCTGGTAAAGCATGAACTAGGACCTGTGTAAACCTGTTCTCAGGAATCGGATGACAAAAGAGTATCCCTGATGATTTTCCAGAAGCCTGTCTGACTCATTGCTGTCCAATCTTCAGAGTGTGAATGAGAAGTGCTGCTGGATGGCAACACTGAATGGACACTTGGTCTCAAAACTTTAACAATCTTCTCCATCTCAAAAGACAGTAAGGAAGGTGGAGTATGATTGGAAAGAAACTGGCTGATACCAACAAAAGTCATCCAAGATGCTAGGAGTCTATGCTACAGCAGACAGGGATTACAGGGTGGATATTGCTGGAACATTGTTCGTTCTTTGGCATGGGTGGAAATTTAGAGGGATGCTTTGCGCTACCTGCTCCCATCTTGAGGAAGCATGCTCTTGACTGCTGCAGTGCAGAGGGCAGGAGAGGGCCAGGCAGGCGTGATGGTGTTTCCCAACCCCTTTTTGTCAGTGGTAGCTGAGGAAGGATGCTTGTCCACCGTTGTATCAGCTGGCTGTTACGTGTAAGCGAAGAGTGTGTTTGTTTAGTCACCAGGTGACTTGGCAGATCTCTCATTGGAAACAGAGCAGTGGAGGCTGCAAGAGCACGACTGTGTGTCCTGAAAGAGTATGATGCTTGGTACCCAAAAAGCGTGCTGTCTTATCCAGCATATAGATATCTTTCTGAAGGTGTAGTGGATCAGATCTTGTTATCAGGATGAATAAATACTGGCCTCTTGATGCTCTCCTTTTATGTTACAGAAAATACCAGAAGCAGATTTTTGTAAGATCCTGAGGTTGTCAAGGGGAAGGAGTACAATGTGTTACTGACATTTTCAGATATTAGACTGGGAATGTGAGGGAGTTGAGAAGTTTGACAAGATGTATTCGTCTCTGTATTACTTTACATGGTTTTCTTTGTGGAACATGTGAGAACATAAATTGAGTTTGTCATATTTCATTTATTTTCTGTTAGATATATGTCAACCTTTATCATCAATTCTTCATTAAAAAGTTTGTAACAGTAATTTTTATCACTAGTTTCTATCCTCTGCTTTTACTCTAGTTTCAGTGTCTCAATGCAGAGAATATGTATGGAGTGTTTGCTTAGATGTTTCCAAGCTGGGGAGGGGAGTGCCGCAAATGTATTTTTATATATATATATATTTTTTTTTTTAGTCATACATTGAGTACTAACTGTAGTAGCTGTAGTACTAGTTCACAAGTGAACAGCAGAAGTTTTTTTGTTTTGTTTTGTTTTCTGGAATGGCAACCTTGTGATTTTGTAATTAGAATCTTTCAGCTTCCAACTTTGAGAATTAATGGGCTGCTTTTAACCTTCCCTTGAACCTTTGATCTTACTAGTAGGAGTGACTGTAAGAGGAGGTAAAACTCTTGTTGCCGTAACTTGCATGATCATTGAAGCATCTCGGTTTTCCCAATGTAGAGTAGCAATTCATTACCAAAAGAAAAGTTTTAATTTGCCCTGTCAGGAAATGGGTTCCTGAAAGAGAGGAAATTTGCAGAAGATTTTTAAGTATGGACTCTTGCATTTTTGCTTCAAAATACATTTGAGAACAACTCCCCTCTTCCTTGCATTATTATAGACTAGAGAGGCAAGTGGTAATTTAACTTTCAACACCTGCTGCTGCTGAGCCACTTCTAGAATTGCTAGGTTTTTGAGTAGGTTTGGTTTTTGTTGGTGTTGGTTTCGTGGGTTTTCTTACTTTTTTTTTTTCTCCCCAAAGTGATCCAACTTCAGAATCAGGAGTAAATTCGAGGTCAGGCACTGATCCAAAAAGACGGCTGACAGTCTCTGTTCCTGCCCTCACAGAGTAAAGGCTTTTGTTCTTCCTTTCAGAATAGTCTTCTGGATCTTTAAAACAAGATTTCAAGAAACATATTTACTCAGAAACAGATTGCGCAGAATTTTTATCCCTTTCTGTTACAAGGGATGTAAAAAAAAATGCAAAATTAAGGACTTGTTCTTGTTAAGTCCATTCTGTTTTCTCTGGAGTGGCAGTGCTGCATGCTCTGTTCACAGAAAAGGACAGGCAAAAGGTAACACTGATTCCAGTGAGGACCAAATTTTGGTTGTTGATTTTTGGGACTTCTGTCCGATAAACATGGTTGCTAGGACTGTTTATGTACTCCAGCATGGACAGAATTTTGAAACAAAGATCAACATTCTCTTCAAAGTACTTGTTCTGTGAAGGTTGGCCTAATCTGCCTGCCTCTGATGGGACACATGCATTGTGCTCAACTTTTCATGCTGTCCATGACTGTCAAGTCATATTTTGACCCAAGTTTCACACAGGTCAAACCAGCTTTTCAATGGTTCTTTATACCTTCTTGCAAAAAGCAAGGGATTATTATCTTGAACATAACCAGAAAATAGCCTGTGCTTGTCTAGTACATATTAACAGAGAACAAGTTCAACTATATATTAATTGATCAGTTAGGACTTTGTGCTGATTGTAATAGAAACCGCGTGTCAAATCAAGTCAAATAAGATTACTTTGATGGCTAAAAATATTTTTTTCTCCTCTCTCTTTTAAAAGAAAGAAACAAAAAAGCAAAAAGCTATAGGTGTAAGAAGTTCCATGTTAACATTGTGGATCCTGTTACCAAAAAATAATAGTGTTTCATGGTGAAATTAACTTGCCTTGTCTAGAGACTTCATTTGTTCTTACCATGCAAGTCGTTTACTTGAAGCACCGTTGGCCATATAGACCCTTTGGAAGCGTTGTAATTTGGGAATTGCTATTGCCAGTATTTGAATATATCTGTGCTGTTTTCGAGAGTGACTTCAGCCATGAATGAATTGTTATTTTCTGCAAATTATCAAAGTATGATCTTAAGTTATTAAAATATGGATCTTATGTTATTAAAATATACTAAAAAGCTTCTGTAAATCTTTACATATTAGAATTGAAATTTTCTCCCCGATGTTGTGTGGATCATTCCATGGCAACACTAGCTGTGACTGCTGCTCTGAATTAACATAACTGACACTATGCATAGCCCTGGCTACAGGCTTGATGACATCAACTCTTTTGGCATGTATTCAGAAAAGTAAACAAAAGACAATCAGTGTTGAGTTTGGCATAACTAGCAAGTCCACGAAACTGCCAAATCCTTCTTAATGTATTCATCCAATTAATCCCATTGATTTGGGACATTTACTTAAGTGAGTAAGACATACTGTATTTGATCTTAAGAGTTCTTGTCTTAAAGTTTTCTAGTGAATTGGTAAACACATTCTTCACTTACATTGCATTCTTCATGTTTTCTGATGTTGTTCCTTTGTAGAAAAGAAATGAATTCTGAAAGCTCAGCACTTGCCATGAGTAGCCCTGCTGTAATAAACCAGTGTGCCAGAGGAGGAATGGAAGAAGAAAAAGTTTGGTAAGCTTTACCTCTAATTTTCGAAGAGGTTAGTAGAAAGCAATATTGGGAGATGCAGTTTTAAAATTAAGTGAAAGAATTATTTGTTATAACTGTTTTCATTAGTTTTGCATCATTTAACAACAGAGAAGGGAAAAGGGAAATAATTTTTTTATTTTGGTTTTGAATTTTGAGCAGATGACCATGGGACAGGGTGTCATGGGGGATGGGCACTGGAAAAACTCCTGTTCACTTCAATAGTGCACCAGTTGTGCTAATGGAATCTTTCACGTATGGCAAATGTCTTAGTCTCCCAATACTATTGCTATGCTTTTGCGATGCTGTTACTAGTACACTTCAGCACTGTGCAGGCTTGTGGTCTCCTGAGATTTGTGCCCTGGGAGACATTATGGAGTCAATAGTTTCTACTTTTTATTAAAAAAAAAATAAAAATTCCCTGTATTGGAGGAAAAAAATATTGCACTGTTCAATGGTAGGTGTGGACAAATACTTACACTCTAGGACAATTTTTTTGTGAAAACTGCCACTGTGCAATTTTTAGCACCTTGTTTGGTGTTTTCATGAAGGGAACAGGGTGCTGAAAAGGCACTGAGAGTATTTCAGCTGTGTTGGTATTTAAAAGACATGTAGGTGTTACACTTGGGGACATGGTTTAGTGGTGGACTTGGTAATACTAGGTTAACAGTTGAACTCTGATCTTAAAGGTCTTTTCCAACCTAAACGATTCTATGATTCTATGAGAGCCTTTTAGTGAGAGCCTGCTGATTTTTACTTGCTGTTGTTCACTAGGGTTTAGCTACAGTTCTGTTACATTGTTAATTTACCATGTAGAAAACAACCAAATAAAGTCATGACAGGAAGCATGGCACCCATATGGACAAAGAGCTAACTTACATTGGTTTTGTAGTCTGAGAAATACTCTTGAAAAGCTAAAGAATTAAAGAAATATTAGTGAATGAATGTTGTATTTCCTGTGGGATGCTTGTCAGGAAATCACATTGAATGTTTTTTTGCTTTTGTTTTTATGTAGACTTAAATTAACAGCATCATATTACCTGGAAAGTAGTTTCTTTTTAAATGTCCCCCACTATTCGACTACTGTTCTGGAACATCCTCAAAGCTAGAAACAAAATCTTTGGATGAAGGGGTGGAATAAGGAAGACTTGTAGGCTTCCCTCCTGACTCCCAAATCTAATAAGGGATGAGGAATTGACACATGCTGTTCCTTTGATATCTTTTACTGTTTTTTATCCTACTTGTAGTATTGAACTGGGACCAGTTCTATTTCATATCTTTATTGATGATCTGGATGAGGGGATCGAGTGCACCCTCAGTAAGTTTGCAGATTGCCCCTCCCCCCCGCCCCGACAAATTCTTTTCTATATTGTTTGTGTACACTAATCTAGAATTTCTTTGACATACATTGACTCATACTTGCTAATATTTTTAATCATTGCCTTCCTGCAGTTCTTCATTAAATTAGTCAGAGGTTAGAGCAAAGATTGTGCTCTTCTTCAGGATTTAAATTCATGGTTTTATTTAATATCCTAGGATGCTTAGGAGTTCTAATTAGGAGATAAGAGAGATTCCTTTTTTCAGACATTGTAAAATTACCTTTGGATTTGTTAATATAAAGTTAAATATTAAATTAAATAAACATCTACAATTCCAAATGCTCATCTGCAGGAGCAGACATACTCTCAAGGTCCTTCCCTTTATCTCTTCTGGTGGTAGGCCAAGTTATTCGGTGTGTCACTGAGATGTAGAGAATCGTTTCACTTTGTAGGATTAGCTTAATGCAATTTACATGACACTTGGAACTAAAGATTTCTATAACCAATGGAGCATTAGCGCTGACTGGTTGTATAGTCAGCACTGTATATGTAGATGAATGCTTGATAAATATTTTCAATCAGTAAGATAAATATGAAATGAAAATTTTAAGTTAGAACCTCACCTTGTAGACTTTGGCTATGAGTAAGTATGTGACAGCTTATGAGAGCGCTAATCAGGGGCAGTAGAAACGTGGACTGACTTGTCTTGACACTGAAGTGTTTATTACTGAAAGATAAGTGCATTAGTTAAGGATATATTGACATTTAACTCTTCTGCGGGCAGAGAATAATATATGCTGTCACAGGTTTTGTCATATCCTTTTATATTTAAGTACCATGTATTAGGTTACAGAAGTGGTATAGAGAGCCAGGTTATCACTTGGTGTACATTGTAAGGCCAGTGCTGAATTACAAGGAGATAAAAATATTTAAGCCAACTTTAGATGTGCTTCATATCTTCTTAAATGTGTTTCAACTTGTGTATCAGCCAACAATATCACTTTTACTAGCTTTTTATTTCTTACTCCTTTTTCTGAGTTTTCTAACTTTTTTTTCCTTGATATTGTAGGGTTTTGCAAGTACTAGAGCTGAATAAACATTTTTCTCGGCCTAATAAAGTGCAATGTTGCACTGCATTGCTGCATCATGCATTTATTACTGTTTTTTCATTGTCTGATTCTTGAAACGTATTTATGTTCTGATGTGTTCTCAGTTGTTTTATTTGCATGAAAATGTCACTATTAGTAAGGACGGGTGTTAGTCATAGCACGATTAGGAATGTATGCTTTTAAAAGTATGCAGTAACAGTGTAAAGTATTCAATGAAGTCAAAGTCTCCACAGAGCAAAAGCCCTGAGCAAGCCCTTGTCTAGCATTTAAACATTACTTATGATGTGTGTAAAAGGCTTTGATGTTGCATAAGGCCTTATATTCAGGCCCCCTAGAAACAGAGGGAAGAGTAAATTATTGACTGATGGTGATTTTCACTCACAGACAGAAGACAATGTTCTTAATATTTTTCCTTGAATAATTACTAAAATGTGAACAACTTAATGATATTTATTTTTAAATGTGAACAATGGGTAGATATGCTTAATATCAAGGACATTAATATTATACAAGAAAATTGTGGTGGAATTATCCACATAATCTTAGTGTATTGTGAAGTTTTCTCAAGTGCTGTAACTAAATTTGCATGTGTTGTATGAACTTTTGTACACAACTTTGTATGTGTTGTGTACTTTGCTCAGTAAAATCATGGTGCATTTGTTCAGGTGCTAAGTGTAAATTGTTTTGTCTTGTCCCATTCCCTAAAGTTGGGTGGTTTTATATATGTATATTTTGTTTATAAATTGTAAGTGATGTTTTAATGACTGTGAGTGAGTATTTTATTCTCATAAATTACCTACTGCATGGTATCCTATTTTAAATAAAGCTGCCATAAATACTATGGGCATGATGTATTTTTATATTGGGAATAGATTAGAGGATAAATTATAGAATGGAAATAAATAATAGTATGCTAAATTACTTTCTCCTCTTTTATACAAGATGATAGTATAACTTTTTAGAAGATGGAGTGTAAGTGGTCACACAGTACTAACTAACTAGAATTTTGAAGTTCATGGAAATGAGTGCAAGGGCGAAGAACTCTTAATTTCAGTCTCCCAAAAGTGCTGATGGGTATTGAGAATTTGACTACTTTACTGACTATGAAGAGGGCATCTGAAACCTAATCTGCTTGCTTTCTTTAGAGCTAGTACCAGAAAATAATATAATCTGATAAAATACAAAAAAGCTTCTGAAAAAAACAAAAATACAAGAAATTCAGTTACTATTGGAAGTTTGAATTTCAGAAGTATCTACTCTGTTCCCAGTCACCTTTTATAGCCGTTTACAAATTCTGCCATTCTCTTTCATCAGTGATTTGTATCTGTATAGTTTGGTGCCTCTACAAGATAAAGTTAATTGAATTCTCAGACTTGCAATGCTTCACTTATATTGCTTTTTTTCCCTCCCAACATACATAATCAAGATTACAGCAGGAAAAAAGTGCTAGTAGTAGTATTAGCATGACTGCTGTAAATGTCTCGTAACTAGATGACACCACAGCAGAGTTCAGGCGTGAACCAAAGCAAACTGTTCTTGATAAGCAGGAATACTGAGAAATTTAGCTGGTGGTATTGATGTTATGACCATTCACTGTCTGAGCTAGTATGGAACAGAGCTTGAACAAATAAAGATTTGAGAGCCTTGACCTTCTAGAAGCTCCAGGTTTGGCAGATTCTCTGTTCCTTAATGCTGAAAGTTGCAAGAAAGGAACTAAAGATAAGGGAGCAAGTGGGAACCATGTCAAGTCATCTATGCTTACTATGAAAGTAGTTGGCTGGCATGTTGTATTTCAAAACAAATGTGCAGGGGAACTGGAAATTTTCCGATTTTTGTTATTGTGTGTGGATTTATAACGTGCTTCCTCAAGGCTGGATGAAATCTTCCTAGTTACTTCTTTATCTTTTTACATAGGATCAACTCAGGAAGTATTTCAACTTTTTAAAACTAATAATTGAAATTCGGGTTCTGGATCTCTCTCATGACTGAATTTGTGGTGCCTTGGTTTTTCCTTTCTATCTCCAAATAATCCGTCATGTTGCTTATTGAGTATTCAGTGCTCTCTTATTTCTATAACAAAGTCACCGTCACTTTTAGAGCAAATCTCTCTGAAAACTGTCTCTGTCATGATGAAATAAATCTACAAATATTAAAACTAACGAAACAGGCATTGTTATATGTGGACTCCAGTGCATTCTGACTGTCTTGGTATTTATGACTTGACTTAAACTGAGTTTGGGGACAGAAATTGCTTTAAATCTTTGTTGGTTGGTTTTTGTCTTCTGCTGTAACAGCTAGGTTGTTTTTGTTTCAGCTTCCCTTTCCAATCTGAGATGGAGATGTTTTTGTAATCTATAAAGGCATGTGGGCACTGGTGCTAATTTTGGCTGAGAGCAGTGGTGTGCAAATAACAATGTTAAATATCTTATGTGAAAACTGTAATTTGGAGTCTCTGTCATTTTTGAAGAGTTACGTGTTTCATTGGGGTCTTGAATTACAGTCATGTTTCTGCACTAAACTTTAATAGAAGAATAACTTGCTTTCTGTTAAATTTACTGTAGAGAAATTGACAATTTTAAACTATTGTTTTTGGCAACTTTTCAGGGAAGGGGAGCTATTGAAACTCCAGTCTATATAGCGAGAACTAAGACAAACTTAGATACTGAATTTAGGTATTAAAAAAATTAATTGCAAAACCAGATCGATAATCGCATACATTGAAAGAGAAAAACCTACTGTCATATCTTAGTGTGCACATATCAGGGTGCAGAGAGATTGTTGGGATCTCTTACCTGACATTGGCTGGTGTGATGCATGGCACTACTTCTTGTCATGCAGCTGTGGCTGTGCAGCCCTTCTGATGAGATTGGGTCAGCTGTCTGCCCTACATATGGCTGTGTCCCCGTGCCTAAAACAGAATCTCTGTAGGAAGGTACCTGTACACTTTCTCACAAAGTTGGAAAAGCCTACTTGCTCATTATCGACATAACAGTCCTTCCAGCTCAGCATTGTCTACATGTGAGCTAGATACTATTACAACACGTTGCACTGCTCCTATTTATAGGGATATTCTAGAAAAGGGAGACAAAGAGGTAAAAACTACTATCTTTCATGGGGCTATCCTTGACATTCTAGAAGCTTATCCTGTAAATTCAATGTAGTTGAGATTTTGAGGCAGGAAAGAAAGAAGTACATTATGGAAACTCAGAGATTCAGGGATATATGGACTACCTACTTGCTCTTGCACATCTGGCTTCTGCAATTCTTAAAACTAGACCAGCTCTAAATGGAGGAATGTGGAATGCAGCAGTGAGTTTATGGTTTGTTCTCAAGCATATATTATCTATATGATGAAATATTCATTCCTTTAGTCAAGTATGTGCTGTTACCTCTGAGAAGAAAACCATAAATATTTGCCAGAAACAAATATTAAGGTGTAAAAAGTTATATACAGTCCTGTATTCCAGAAAGAGATGTACTTTAGGTGTTTTCCACTTCTTTTTTAAATTGTCCAAGTTATTATTAACTTCTCCTGAGTTTTCTGTTTAAAAAGGGGGGGAAAAAATCAACAATGGCCTTCTATCTCTGATTTTGAGTAAGCCACCCAAGACTACACCAAGAATTTTATTTTCTCATTTTTGTTTCAGTAGTGTTTTAAAGTGGTATTGTTATCCAGAATGTGGCTTCTGTATATGAAAACATGGCACTTGCTGTATTTGACCATTAGAATGAGTTTTTGAAACTTTTTCAGTCACCAAGGACTGTCAGAAGAAGATGTGAGAAAAACATCCATCAACAAGAAGCAAATTAGTAATTTTAACCAAAATTTTGGTTCTCCACCTTGACAGTCCAAACCATCTTAAAATTACTTTAATGGATCCTGGTTTCTTAGGTTTTTTTTTTACTTTGAATTTTTTGAGCCAGGTAATTAGTAATGATTTGCTAACTTACTTAGTGACAATTACCCAGAAAAGCTTGTGTCAGTTAAAATAAATGCAACTTTTTGTCTGCAAAAAAAAAAATATTTTTTTCATAATATCATAAGTGACTGATGAATACAGCAGAACTCTTCTTGGTTTTGGGCACTTTACAGAGTTTGTGGTTTAAAGTCTTCACTGAAGCCTCACACATTGTTTGGTGCTTGACTGTCCCTTTCCCTGGGCAAGGGATGTGGTATACTGTGGAGTATAATTAGGAGCAAAGTTGTTACTTTTACTGTTACTGGGTTTTTTTCTTTTTAAAAGACCTTAGAAATGTGAAATAGAACATTGTAAATAGACACAAGAAATAATTGAAACATACCAGTTTTTTGTGGTTTTTTTAAATTGGGAAAACATTTGGGAGTGAGGCTTCACAATAATCTGGCTTTTGCAGTGAAGGTACTTTAAAACACTTTAGCCTCCCAGTTACCTGTTCCTATTTTCACTATTACTTATCACCACCTCTGTTGTGCCAGTCCTGTATTGATCTATTCTATGAATTAGATGAAAATAATTTTGGTTAAAAATAGCTCTCCCCAGAGAAGATTAATTTTTATTTCAGTAATTTTATGTGTAGCACAGCCCTAAAAATAGTTGTTCGGTACAACTCAGAGGGTGAAAAACTGCAGTAGGTATGGGGTAGGACACAGTGACCAAGGAAGAGGGGAGTCACAGGGTTTGATCACTTTACTAGGACTTCTTTGCCAAAACTAGTGTTTTTTATCCTAAGATGGTAAAACAGAGTTATAAAATATATAAGGAAAAGTAATCTTAAATAAATTGACCAAATTTCATACTTACCTTCTTTAGATAATTAATCATGATTTAAAAAACATTAGCTTTATGAATAAAAATTTCATTTTGATCTTTATTTTTGGTGCTTTTCATAACCAGATGCAGTATCTGATATGTTTGTTTTCTAGGATTTGTAAGAGCTTCATATGTGAACATTACTATTTTAAATTATTGGAAAAAGATTTCTTGCTTCAAAAATATACATGCAGTATGTAGCTGTCTGTTCAAAGCAGTAGTGAGTCAGATTGGCCTGATTGTGTAAGTATTGACTTCAGTGGAGCAATATGAAACTAGAAGAATTTAGAGCCCCAGCCCAACAATTATATAGGCCTGCTTTAAAGACATCTTTCTTCTTAGAATCAACTCCCTGTTGTCAGTTCTTAAGTACTGTATACAACATGTCACCAAATAAAAATATTAAAATTGATACAATGAAGATACCTGGTTTAAAATTATGAACACCATGCAGTTCTGTTGACTTTACTGGGATTAATTCACTATAAAATTAACTTGTGAGTAAATTATTAGGATGAGCAAAACTTAAAGGCTTTTCCACTGAAAAGATGACTAGACTGCTGAAGGCACTGAGTAATTTTGTTAGCCTGCTTCTAACAGCACATTTTCTTTAGGAGGCTGGCCTTGTTTTATGTCACAGATGATGGCAAAAAAAGAAACAGGAAAGCAAGGGGAAAATAAATAAAAATTCTGGACAGCAAAAAGTCAAGAAATGCAGGTTAGCATTTAAAACAAACAAGTGTGCAGGGTGGGAGGTGGGGAATGGAAGGTAGATGAAGGAGGGAAGGTGGGGAAAGGAAGGCAGGTGGAGGAAGGAAAGCCTTAGGCTGCCCTAAATGTCTGTTAGCTGCACTCTCACACTTTCCAGAAAGCACATTACGTGCCTGTACATATTTATGTAGCATTTCTGTTGCAATACAATTGATCCATAGTGGTTGGGCTTACTGTGGCTGAGCTCTGATCTGAATTGTGACGTGCTTTCTCACTTTTTTAATTCTACGTTCTTAACAACTGTTGCTGAGCTAAACCTATTTTTAGTCATTTGCTTGTTTAGGACCCACCACGTTTACAATTACACAGCTAGCTTTTAATGTGATTTTTATCTAATAAGGGAAAATGGTTCTACAGTGAAGTTCTGCCCAGTGGCTAGATATCAGATCACTCCCTCAACATACGGGTTATGTTCATGTCTGTTGATGATTGTTTTATCTGAGCTTTAAAATGTGGAAACTCTGGTATAGCCGAAGTAGTTATTCTGGAGTATTGTGCAAACTGTATTTGAAGTTTTTGGGGTTTTGTGGGTTTTGTGTGTGTGTGTTTGTTCGTTTGTTTTTAAATTAATCTACTATTTAAAAACGAAGTAGAAATAACAGGGTCATCTGAGATTAAAAAGATGCTTGAATTGACATGCCCCATGACTGCAGTGTGAGTAAGATACGAAAGCAGTGGTGAGCAGCTGAAAATCTGCATTTTCATGGTGAGGTAGTATGTAGATACTGCATAGTAGATACTTACCTTAATGCCCATGGTTTTAATCACACAACCCGTATTCTTTAATGAGGATCGGGATAGGGTAGCTAAAGTGCTGTATACTTTAACTCAAATAACAGCCAGCTACTCAAGCTGACTCCTAACTTGTGTGGGAAGCAAGGTTTGGTGACATAGATCATCATAATTCTGTTGCAGCTTTTGGCAGCTACTAACTGATGGAGTAAGGATTATGTGTCTGGAATTAGAGTGAGAAGAGAAACAAGTTTAACAACTTTCCCTGTTTCTCCTAGATCCTTGTTTAATCAGTAGAAATGAGTCATCCTGAAGAACTGAATTAAAATGGCTCTAGTCAAGTGCAGTTTAACTGCAGATGTTTGTGATTACAAAAGGCACACACGTTTGGAGAATACAAGGTTTCAGTGTTTGCAAAAAGGAAGTCCCATGAATTGCAGATTAACACTTTAGTTAGCTAGATAAAATTAATCTTATTTGCAAGAGGCCTTGAATTAGTTGTTTTCTAGTAATGTCTTATTGCAAAGACAGGAAATACTCTTCTTGGAAGGAAAGCTGGAGAATATTCAGGATAGTTAATGTAACCCAACAATTATGACAGACTATTTTAATAAAGCAGATAATTATTTAGAAAACAGATTTTTTTTTTAAGAAATCACTTCTATCTTACCTAACTTTCCTAGTTTATTTAATGTACTTCTCTGCCCATAAAAGGAGTAGTAGAAAATTGTTATGAAGGAATCATTTGCATTGGGACTTGCAGGCTGAGTGCCAGTCCCTTAAAGGAAGTGGATGAAGATCCAGGAGAACGATGCAGAACATGGAGTGGATGACTCATATCAGCTTCTGTAGCACACCCAGAAACAGTGAGAGATGAGAATGTGCTGAAATGGTTAAAGCTAACAGCAGTCGCCAACTGCTGACTTAAGTCTCATGCACACATGAAATGGGCTTTGTAACTGACAAAAATACGCCCCAGAGGCAAATACAAGTTTAAACGTATGTTTAATCATCATGTCTTACAAAACTTGGTATGGATTGCATTTCCTCATCCTGGATGGGATCAAAAAATCTTGATTGCTGCCGTAAGGAAGAAAGAAAAGCGTTCAGCTTGCATGCTGACCTGAATCTGAATCCCACAAGATGGCAGACTTGATCCGAAATTGAGCGAGGCTGTTTTGTCAGCCTAGCAGAGGAACAAGTTTCTTTCGGTGTTTAACTCACTGGTATCCCTTTGGTTTCTGGTTGTTCTCCTTCCTCCTTCCCACCCCGCCCTTTGCTTTATTCTGGGACTGCATAATGAGATACAAGCGGAGGTGAGAGTTATTGATTGCTTGTTTCGAAAGCCATCTTGCTGGGCTAAGGCTGCTGCTTGTAGGTAATATTTAGTGGGATTTTTTTGCAGGGGCATTATTTCTTTTTTGGTGAAAGAAGATCACATGCTAGATTCCTGGATAAAGCTGTCATCTGCTTTTTGTACATGTGATTATATTGTCTTTAGGTCATACTTCAAATAACTTCTGTTAGTGTTACATGTCTTGAGACATCTGCTACATGCTTGGTTATGACTCTATTGTATTCTGTCTGCTTTTTCACTGTTATGTGTGTCTCTTTTATTATAGCTGTTAGCCTAGGGAGTTAGAACAAACATTTCTGAAATATCTAAATGGTTCCAATTTACTGTCAAGAAGTTTTTGTCCAAGTAAAAGGTAACACCATCTTTAGGCTGCCCTCAATGGTATTCTGTTTATAAATGTGTGTTAGTGAACAGGCTAGTGATATGGCTTTTATACTCTGATGCATGAGTAAATGGAATGTTCACAAAGAGAGTATAGAGAGACTGAAATATATTTAATTTTTAAAGAGCTGAAGAATGTTTAAAAACTATAATTTTTAGTTATTTTGATGTAGGAAAGGAGTATAAAAATCTTATCAGTCCACCTGTCTTCCTTTCTTCCTGATGGGGCATACTAGTGAAATCTAGAAAAGGTATTTAATAAAAATGAATGTCACTTTGGACTTCCTGTGGCAGTCACTCTCTTGGCTGGAACAGGAATCATTGGAACTGAGAAGCTGAACCTGTATAACTTTAGATAAAGAACTAGACTTTCTCATTTTGGCATGTTAAGATTTTTTTTTTTTAATGTATTTTTTTTTCCCTGTCAGTGGATGAGAGAAGTGCATGCTGACAGGGTGATAAATAATACAGGCATGGTGATCAGGCTTAGATCACAGATGTAAGTGACTAATACACTGTGGAAGGAGGACTCAGCATCCCTAACTCATGTCTTCGTCATTTGCAAGCTGAAGTTACGATTATAGTGGATGAGAACTTCTTCAGTGCAATCTTGAAAACATAGAATAAATGAATTTGCATAGTTTAGAGCAAGGATGAAATTTTCATCCATCTTAGTTGTTTTTTTTTATGCTGTAGAGCCTCATCTTCTCATTCAGATATACTGTATCTTGCCACATTTTCTTTTCCTTATTACTTTATGAAAAAAACCACAAAAATGCAGAAATTTTAAAAACTTCTGGTTCCAAGATATGAAGCATGTTAACAAGCAAAGGAAAATAGTTCCTTCACGTCTTCATATACTGGAACAGGCATGGTAAAAGTATCTTGTGGCAGTAGCAAATTAAGAGTGATAAGAGAGTTGTAATGTTTTTAGGTTGTTTTAATTCTCTTAATTTCCATTTCTCTATCAAGAATGTTTAACTCTGGCTAAACTAAATATACAGTGGTGTGATACTTGAATCATAATTAATATATACAGAAAGTCTTACATGTTGTAGTAGAAGAGCTTTTAACTATCCGAGTCAGTGGGTTGCTCATTATCAATATCCCCCAAAATCATCCTCCAAACCCTGCACCATTAGAGCTGCTTTCGCACATTACCTTATTTGATGCGTTTCGTAAGAAAAATGCTGTTACTTAAAGATCTCCCTTAGATAGGTTTGATCTTTAAATACTGTGCATAGTATTACAGTATCTGAACAAGTAAGTCTTTTGAGCAAGGTTTTTCCTATTTCTGTTTAGAGAGGCTGCAGGATATAACATTAAACAGATGATACTGGTAGTACTTACGGAAGATTTCATTGAATAGATGTGAAGTCGACTGTTCCTTCCGGAGTATGCCTCTGCTGCCATCTTCATTAATGGCTATCAGTACTTTCTGAACAATTAGCCCTCCAGGGACCCTTACCCACTGTGGGCAGCTGCTTACTACTTCCTGCAGTTAAATCTGCCAGTGTGTTTCAAACCACACCATTTCTGTGATAATTAAAATTTTTCAGGCCTTTGTAGCAATTATGTATCCTACAGGCTTCATTAGAGCTATATTAGCACTATCACCTTTTTGACCATGGACATTTTCCGTTTCTTCGCTATCTGTGGTGGAAAAAATTGTTCACAACGGCAAAAGTTGATAATCGACTTAAATCTAGTTCCCACAATCTCTTCAGTCTCATGGTGGGTTTTTGTTTTGGTTTTGTTTTTTATTATCTGTACCTAGGAATCAGTTTAATACATTTTTCTTTTTGTTTTAAGCAATATTTGGCTGATGAGCTCTAACAAAATCTTCTCTGCTTTGTTAACATGGGTTTACATTCCTCCCGTGGCTCTACCTTTCACTGTTCAATAAAGGCACCCACATTCAGCGGAGCGTACCAGGTTTTGTTGCATTCCATTGTATGTGGAGTATGTTTTACTTCTAGGTTGATATAGAAAAAGTAAGAACTCTTAACTTAAACCCACTAAACAACTTAAAAATTAAACAAACAAATTAAAAAAGCTTTCAAAGTAAATTGCAATAAAATACATAAGTAAATGCACATAAAAGGTAGAATAAGGTGAATTTCTGCTAACCACTTTGAAACATCTTGATTCTCTGAGTGGGTGTAGGTGCATATGCCTATATGAAGTGTGCCTATGACTTCTTTTTTTTGAGTGTAAAAAGAAAATCCCAGTGATCCACCACTGCCAAACATCTGTTTCCTGTATGCTTACTCTGCTTCTCTTCTAGCGATTCTTGTTCTTGTTCATGATTCCTTTTCACTAAGACTCCAGTATCTGTTCTTATAAACAGTCTGTTATTATTTTATACACTTGTTCAACTTGTGGTACAGTTGAACTTCTGGTTTATACTGTAATACTAAGACATTTAAACTTTTTTTCCCCAAACAACAAGTGATTATATATTTTTAGTTAATTCTTTGGCTGTAGAGGGAGCTGGTGATAAAGTTTTCAAGGAAAAAAACCATGATATTTCTATAGGAATATTTAAACATTGTAGTATTTGGAAATAAAAGATCAGAAACAAAAGGCTGGGTTTTAACTTGGTCTTTCCTTTGGGGGAGGGGCGGGGCGGGGCAGGAAGGGAAGGCTGGAAAATATGTGAATTGGTTAAATTAACAGCATTTTCCTGTGGGCTCTTAAAATTTCTATAGATAAGTGTTGTGAGAGAGAGTGATTTGAATATGTATCTTTCATGCTGAATACATTTGATCACCTGCAAATCTCTCGGGTACAAAAGGTAGCTTTTCTGTAGTAAGATGTAGTTACATAGCCTTAAAATTACACAAGGAAATTCCCCAGCTAAATCTGTAGATTTGTTTCTTCTGATGGAAGGAAAAGAAAACCTGGGCTGATAGTAATAGCTCATATTAAAGTCATTATGAACAGCAACTCAATACATGACTAAAATAAGAGCACTGCAAAGTACTAGAAAATAACTGCAAATATTTCAGAATATTCACTTATGTTTGTTAGTATTAAGAACGCATGTTTTTTTTCCCTGACTTTGAACTTCGCTATAATTGTAAGAAATGTAAATTAAAAATCAGAAAAATTAACCTAATCTATCGGCAGGAATATAGGTAGTCTGTTTCCTGCTGTATCTTGATCTTCTCTGTGATGTTTTGCGCTCGGTGTTGAAGGCCAGGAGCTAACTGTGTTTT
Source organism: Cariama cristata (assembly GCF_000690535.1). Classification (NCBI taxonomy): domain Eukaryota; kingdom Metazoa; phylum Chordata; class Aves; order Cariamiformes; family Cariamidae; genus Cariama; species Cariama cristata. The sequence continues at coordinate 26,298 of NW_009619579.1, forward strand.
ACTAGCTTGAAGTTAGTTAAGTCTTCATTTAAAAAACAGATTCTAAAGCTGAATTTAAAGAAGTGAATTTGATTACTACTATACTTCTAAGCGTGGAGAAGATTTTGTTTCAAAGACTCTCATTTATTGTAGCAAATTACACCAAAAAGGAGGAGCTCTCAATTTTTCTTTCTTGGAGTCTCTCCCACCCGACTCTATACAGAACAGTAAGATAAAGATGGCTGTATTTTGAAAGCTATATAGTGTGTTTCTATTCCACAGATTGAAATGCAAGTTGCATGTGACCAGATAGATTTTTAAATAAAAGGCACTGAAATTTAAAAAAACCAAAGATCTCTTTTAATATACTGTTATAACAATTTTATTGGTGTAATTTCATTAAATACGTTCACATCCGAAACTTTATGGTGTATTATTTATTGCTACAACAGAACTCAGAAGATCTGGCAAGTCATAACTGGGCCTGCTTAGGCATATTTCCCTCACTCATATCTGTTACTTGTTTAACTTAAAGCAGTAAGTGAAGTCACAGTAAGTCAACTACAAGTCAATAAGTGATTTGTATCAAAGTGCAAACAGGGAAAGTGAGGATACACTTTTATTATACCTTTGTATATAGCACCCTTTCTGTTCCATCCGTCAAATTTTGTGAGGTGTTTTTTTCTTTTTTTTTTTTTTTTTTTTTATTTCCCCCCATATTC
>NW_009619579.1:27029-51157 GCF_000690535.1 Cariama cristata
TTTTTTTTAATTTCCCCAGATATCCTCCTGTTTCTGAACTGACAGCTGACCTAAGGAACTCCTTCCTCTTTCTCTCCTGTGCTCTGTTGACATGGGGGCACTCCATAACAAAACAGAAAATAGGGGGAAATGTCCACCAATCTCCATACAACTGAAGAAGGAAGCAGGAAGAAAAATTAGGATTTAGGAGGCTAAATTAGTTTATCATTAAACGTTGAAATTTATTTGCTAATCTGTTGGTTTATTATTCCTGAAATAACAGAATGATAATAAACCACTCCAACTCTTGCCTTCCAATCTGTCAGAATATGATCTGGTGAAACTTATGCAATGATCCAGTTAATCAACGGCGATGCCTGTTTTATAGCATCTTCTTGTTCATTTCTTGTAGAAGATAAAGCTATCTAAAATTTGTTGGGCATCATGTGTCGCAGTTTAACCCTAGCCAGCAGTGAAGTACCACGCAGCTGCTCACTCACTCCTCCCCCCTCCCAGTGGGATGGGGAGGAGAATTGAAAAAAAGTGAAAACTTGTAGGTTAAGGTAACAGTTTAATAACTAAAGTAAAATAGAATATAATACTAACAATAACAATAAAATATGATAATTGTAATTGTAATAATAATTGTAATGAAAAAGGAATATAACAAAAGAGTGAAACCCAAGAAAGACAAGTGATACACAATGGAATTTCTCACCATCTGCTGACTGATGCCCATCTCATCCCTGAGCAGTGATCAGCGCCCCCTGGCCAACTCCCCTCAGTTTATATACTGGGTGTGACGTTCTGTGGTATGGAATATCCCTTTGGCCAGCTTGGGTCAGCTGTCCTGGCTGTGCTCCCTCCCAGCTTCTTGTACACCTGCTTGCTGGCAGAGCATGGGAAACTGAAAAATCCTTGACTTGGGATAAGTGTGTCTTAGCAGCAAGAACGTCAGTGTGTTATCAACATTATTCTCACACTAGATCCAGAACACACTGTACTAGCTACTAAGCAGAAAATTATCTCAGCTGAAACCAGGACAATATGGTTAATCCAGAGGTTAAATAATAGCTCCTTTTCGTGGTCACTATATTCTATGATTAGAAATAATTTTCCCTCCTTAATGTTTCTTACTTAATCTGCAACTCATCTGGCATAAGTCAGTGTTTGCCTCATCACATATTCTGTAATAGAGTACTTAATTGGTTCTTGTGCATTTTGTTTCAACGGAGATTTGAAATGAATCATGAACTTTTCCTCATTCTGATTTATATTTCATTGTATTTGGAGGATGTTTTAAATATATACATAAAATGTGTTTGCATTCACCATTTACAACTTGATTTAAAAAAAAATTATTAAACATAGGGAGAGGGGAATTTAAAGGGAAGGTTCTCATATGTATTGCAATGGATAGGCTGCTTAATACCTGTCCATTCAGATTCTTTTCATTTTCCATTTCCTGGAGTAGGAGAGTTGTGAGGAGTTTGAATTTCTTTGTTATCACTTGCCATCAGGATTTTGTATGTAAATGAGAGAGTACACAGTAATTTACAGAAAGATCATAGAGCAGAGTGACAGAAAGATAACTGCATTACAGATTTTCTATTTTGTGCAGCAGGGGGCTGTATTTACCAATGGTATGTGAATAGATGTTTATTGTTTTGTTTTTTCTATGGGGACTATGAGTGACTACATAGAGTATTTAATTTAAAAAACGTGTAATGTTTTAATTCCGTTTAAGGCTTAGCCAAACTTCTCTTGTGTTTGTCCTTTGTTTTGGAGGACTTAATATTACAATGCTTAGTTTTATGGTAATTTTTTTAGTCTCTGTATCAAGGTATTGAAAAGGTAAATTCTTCTAGCACCTGAACCATTTCTGCTTTTCCTCTTTGAAGGTCATTCCTGTATGGTTTTGCTCATAGTGTGTATGTATGCTGTGCATGTGAGACTGGGCTTTTTTGACTAGCAGTGTCCTGCAGGTCCGTATGAGCACTTTGCATAGTTTTTTCCTGTCAACCTGAGGAGGTCTCTCTTACAGCTCCTAAATAGCCTGTTTACAACAAGACAGCTGTGAAATGTCCCCTTAATTTGTACACTGCAGTTTACAAAAACTGTATACAGCAACTTTGCAGTCATAAACAGAACAGTGGTTTCTTATATTTCTCTATTAATGTGGCAACTTCATGCAACCGAAACAGCTGTCACTGCCTTCCTGAGGAACACTGTGAATGTTCATTCTGTTTGTTCTTTCTAATAGTACAGATAGGACATGATTGTGTTTTTCTCCTACCATGCTCCTGCCTCAAGTGTTTCAGCAACTGAATTCTACCTACAGAAACACATAATTATCACAAAGGGCAGGTAGGAAGATTGACAAAGTACTCTAGAACTGGCAAAAACTCGTTTTGGATTCTGAATTGCTGGTGTCCTTGTTTCAAGGAAATGGTTCTGTGTTAAGTTCCATTTAAGATCTTGAGTATTCCTTGCCTATTTCAACTCAAGCTGTTTTAATCAGTGATCCAAAGAATATTTTTTTGCCCAGCAAAGAATCTGTGACTATTTCTTTTGCCAAGGTATTGGTAGTCCCAGGAACTTTCTTATCCATCATCAGATCACAGCTGATTTAGGATTTTGCATCTGCTAGATGAATGGATGAGGATAGCTAGTATGGTGAAGCAACAAGATGTGTTTCCCCAGAGGAAACTGCTAGCCCTTTTTCATAGCCTAATCTAGCAGTTTAGAAATTGCTCAGGTAAACAAGACTTTGGTGCTGTAGAGGAAAATTTGGGATCAGTATGGATACCTGTTGTCTTGCTTTGTTACAAACTTCATGAAGTGGAAATTTTAACAAAGCACATGGATTTCCTTGGTTGCCAGTGCTAACTTGTGTAGGAAGACAAGTTCGTTTTTTCAATATACCTGTATTTATTTGAAAGTCAAATATCTAGAATTTCAGGTTCTTTACACAGTGACTCATACACTTTGAGATTTCTGTAAGAATGGAAAGGTTTTTGTGTGAAGCTATTGTAAAGGTGTCATAACACCCACTTTTTATTATGTGTTACTGTCTTTCAGATGTAATCTGGTGTGCAAAGATTTACTCATGATATTGGAGCATGCTTACAATAAATGTCTTCTATGGTAACTTAATGCCTTAATATCATTTTAGCAATGAGTTGAATCTCAAATGCACTATAAGGCAAATTTTTGTTTGCTGAGGCTTTTGCTCACAGAGAACCCATTCATTACAACTGTAGTGCAACTCTGTTTTACATCTTTGCTCTGGTAGAATGTACTGTTTTAATCAGGTTTCCATTTATAGACAACTTAAAAATACTGTAATGTTTCTTTTCTACATTTTCTTTTCACAGTGCAGTTGAGTTTAGAAAGATCATCTTAAAGCTCTTTGTTTACATATCAGACAGAGTGTTAATATATATTTATTTGTGGTTTCAGTTTAACATTAAATATTTTTCACTTGCTAGTAATTTAAATTTTTTTTCTTTTGAGAACAGCCATCTGATTTTATCAACTTGGGGAAAAATCATTGCACTTTTCTTTTTCCTGAGTAGGGTGGTTGATTCATTATGATAATTTAAAGAAGAACAGACTGTTTCCCCTTTCCACAGATTTACTTGAAGAAAAAAGTCATGACACATTTTGAGTTTAAAAACCCAACCAAACCAAACTCCCCAACATTTATCTTTCTCAGTAGGACGTAAAGAGGAGTGGGAGCTGGAAGTTATGAAACCATTCACTTTGCTTTTCAAGGTACCTAGAAAAGTCAGATTTGCAGAAAGGGGGGGTGTGTGTGTGTGGTTTAAAGAAAGCCTAGTTTCCTCAGGAAATGGCATATGACTGTGCTGTCTGTCTCTTGCCAGTAACTTTTCAACCCATTGCCCAGTTTCATCTTAAAAAAGATATTAAAAAAATCAGAGCCAATAAACTCAAGTTTTAACATAATTATGTATGGGTGGAGGTGAGAGACCCCAATTAGTATCACCTTTGTGAGGAAGGCTGCCAGAGTGTAGCCATTTTATGTTCTTTCGGCAGCAGCCTAGCAGCAGATGTGTTGCTCTGAACTAACCACAGCCTTTTCATGGCAAGAGTGTCACAGAGGTAATGAGAGACAGAGTGTACTGAGGTGTGGGACAAAACACGGGGCCTGCTTCCACAGGAAACCAGGCTTCATCAGCTCTGCCCCTTGCAGAGTCTGCTCGAGTGAGCATATGGAGGCTAGGAGGTGGTGTCCGCTTGCAACAAGATGTTGCCTCTGCTGTTATCATGTGTGCTCAGTGCTATCTCTCTGTTCTTTACATTCTGATTGAGATCATGAGGTCACATGCTGTGGGTAGGATGTGGCTGCTGCTTCACCTAATTCCAGTACCACCTTACTTTCTTAGGACTGAGAAAATAGCTTCTTATCGTTGGTCTTTACCCTTGACAAAGAGCCCATACTGGAGCATCAGCCTTGCAAGGCCGAGCTCTGTATGTTCTTCATTGGCATGCCACTTCTCCCAAGTGACTGACTTATCACATGGCTGCATACCTATTCTCTCAGTTTGAAGTTGTCAAGGTTAGGAGGTCTGGCTGTAGATTATTAAACAAATAATGCTGTCAGTGAATCTTAGAATCATAGACTCATTATGGTTGGAAGAGACCTCAAAGATCATCAAGTCCAACTGTATATCCGATGCCACCATGCCCACTAAACCATGTCTTGAAGTGCCACATCTAAACGTTTTTTGAACACCTCCAGGGATGGTGAGTCCACCACCTCCCTGGGGAGCCCATTCCAATGCTTAACAACTCTCACAGTGAAGAAGATCTTCCTAATATCCAGCCTGAACCTCCCCTGGCACAACTTGAGACCGTTTTTTCTTGTCCTATCACTAGTTACCGGGGAGAAGAGACCAATCCCCACCTCGCTACAACCTCCTTTCAGGTAGTTGTAGAGGGCGATAAGGTCTCCCCTCAGCCTCCTCTTCTCCAGACTAAACAACCCCAGCTCCCTCAGCCGCTCCTCGCAAGACTTTCTCTCCAGACCCTTCATCAGCTTTGTTGTTCTTCTCTGGACATGCTCCAGCAGCTCAATTCCTTCTTGTAGTGAGGGGCCCAAAATTGGACACACTATTCGAGGTGCGGCCTCACCAGCGCAGAGTACAAAGGGATGAGCGACTCCCCTAGTCCTGCTGACCATGCTATTTCTGATACAGGCCAGGATGCTGTTGGCCTTCTTGGTCGCGCAGGCACACTGCTGCCTCATGTTCATCTGGCTGTTGACCAACACCCCCAGGTCTTTTTCCACTGGGCAGCTCACCAGCCACTCATCCCCAAGCCTGTAGCGTTGCATGGGGTTATTGTGACCGAAGTGCAGGACCCGGCACTTGGTCTTGTTGAACCTCATACAGTTGGTCTTGGCCCATCGATCCAGCCTGTCCAGATCCCTCTGGAGAGCCTTCCTACCCTCCAGCAGATCAACACTCCCACCCACCTTGGTGTCATCTGCTAATTTACTGAGGGTGCACTCAATTCCCTCGTCCAAATCATCAATGAAGATGTTAAACAGAACTGGCCCCAACACTGAGCCCTGAGGAACACCACTTGTGATTGGCCACCAACTGGATTTAGCTCCATTCACCACCACTCTCTGGGCATGGCCGGCCAGCCAGTTTTTCACCCAGCAAGGGTTATTCCTCTCCAAGCCATGAGCTGCCATTTTCTCCAGGAGAATGCCATGGGAGACAGTGTCAAAGGCCTTGCTGAAGTCCAGGTAGACCACATCTACAGCCTTTGATCTTGCTGCATCGTTAAGTCATTAATGTGTTTAGTGCAAAAGACCCTACTTTAGTTGGAGGTGGGGAGAGTATTGAATGAAGTGAACTCTTCATATCAGTTTTTCATAGAATTATAAAGCAGCATTTTTGATGCATTTGGAAATTAAAACTGCTGTACCAAAAGCAAGATGCTATTTTATTAATCAAGAGATGTAGTATAAGTGATTGGAAAAAAATCCAACAGCTTGGCTTCAGAAACATTTTTCACATATTCAAACGAAGTAGGACCATTTACCTTATGTTCCTGTCACTCTGATGGCTACCAACAGTAGTTCTGGTATGGATGACCATAAAGGAAACAGTAAATAATTTTGCATCATCATTGATCAAATCAACATCTGTTTGATTTCTTTCCTTGTGGTTTATGACTGTCGTACTTCAGCTGCTGTCTAAGTAGGAATATTGTCCTTGAGTTGTGGTGCTTTCTGTGTTCACACTGAAAAAGCCTGTTCTCTTGCTCTTGTAATTAGCAAGTGTTTCAGTTTTTATAATGAAATAGTTCAGTGTATGTCGACTTCCGAAACCTAATTAGTATACCTCTTTGAAACCCAAATACATTAGCTATCAGGAAGAGTAAGAGCACAGATAAACATGCCCTAATTTAAAGGCATGGCATTAAAAAAAGTTTCAGAGGAAACATGTGAATGTCTTGAAAAAACCCACAAACCTGGTGAAAATACAGAATGAAATGGTGTGCAATTGTGCAACTGCTAACATTTAGCAGTGTAACAAAAACCAATAACTAACTAGTCTAAAACTAGTAGTTTCTGCATGTCAGAGTGAATCTTCTACCATAGATTATTAAGTTGTTAAAAATCATGGAGTATTTTCTTGGAGAAAAAAATGATACTGTACTAGATTACGTGTTGAGAGTATGTCAATATGTGCAAGGGCTGATAGCCGAAAAATGTTTATTTCTTTGAAAGCAAATAATCTCTGGCAAACTTATAGTAAAGATTTTTGTGATAGGAGTTACTGGAGCAAACTATATTATTCCTTATGGTTTCACAAATAACTGTGGAAAAACTTTAAGGTTTCATATACAGCTGTGTTTATTTTCTAGGACCTTCTGATAATAATTTCAGTAGGTAATGTCAGTTCTGTATTAGCTTTTTTTTTTTTTTAAATGTGCTTGGATAGGAAAGTTTTGGTATGGCACAAACATAGCAGAAGTAAATATATTTTTGTTCATGCATTTTTGGAACAGCAAGGTACAGCAGCATGATCTTCACTATATTATAATGTATTAAGATAATTATTTGGGCTCTTTTTTTTCCTACAGCAAAAGTAATCTTAAAAATCGTGTAAAGAAGCATTGGATACTTATTAGCAGTAATTTTGCCTTGATGGTGTGTACAAGTGATGTTTCTTACAAGATTTTTCTGTTTGCAGCTCTCATACATGGCTACTTTTTGACCTTTAATCACTTTCATTGCGTTTATTTTGGGAGGCATCTTAAAATTGGAGTCATAGGTAATCTGGAGTTACAGACCTGAAATTTTGTTTGGACTTTGTCTTATGCTTATAACAACATTCACCAATACATTTGAAACAGATGATGTGAATGAACACTGTGAGGCAAACAAAATAACTTAGTTAATTATTGCACTAGCTGCTCTGACGTTGTACTTCAGGCAGAGATTGCAGAAGGAAAGCAAGTAAATACTTGTATTAATTAAGGTAATTGATAACAAATCTCATAAATAAGGTAAAATAAGAAGGATATATGTGTTCCTGCTTCCAGGCATGGACAGACAATCTTACCTTGAAAGAGATGAGAAAATTTCCTCCATTGGTGGATCAGCCCATCACTGGTCTACTTTACAGCAAAATCCCATTTCCTGTCTGATCTGCTGGTCTCACTTAACATGTTAATTCCTGGTTTTGCAGGAATTATATTCAGAAGGGAAGAAAAAAGCAAGGGCATGTATTCATCCATGTAAATAAAATTTTATTTTTTATAGATACATATATATTTTTTTTTCTGAAAAAACGAGCTCCAAATCTCACCTGCCCATAAATGCACTTTTTAATGAATGTACTTTGACTGGGGACAAAACAAAAAAATACACACTTTCAGAGTCATCACTGGTATAATGTTCTTATTTAATTATAGGATTCTGTACTTGTAACAAGATTATTTTATCAAAGTTTTCTGTATGGTCTTGTAAAATGGTCTTGGGCTGAAATTACAGTAATGTAGTTAGTGTAATTATATTGAAGAGACTAGAAAACATAACTTTTTGCTGGCAGAAGTGGACATAAGCAAACATTTTCTGTCCTGAGTTGATATTTTAAATGGCATTTTAATGGAATGATAGTTTCAACAGGTTTTACTCCATTGCATTTAGGGGTTTCTATAGTAATTACTATGGCAACAGTGATGCAGAAAATGTTCCCACAGGAACCCAGCTGTGAATAACAACTAACAACTGAAAACATTTTGCTTTTGCATTCAGGGTGAATGTCCCTTCAGAAATGATGGAAATAATGAAAATGTGGGGGTTTTGCTTACTTAATAGGAATCAATTCTACTAAATAAAAATCCAGATATTATGAAAGGAGTGTTTAGTTTCAGAGTACATATACCCTTTAAATATATTGCTGAAGTATCATCCCTCAGACCAATGAAGAGTGTTAGAAACATTAGGTGTAAAATTTGGCACCGGCTTCAAATGTTTCAAATTGTAAAGAAACTTCCAATGCCAAAAGTGTAGTACAAAATCTTCCACTCAGTAATTATAACTTAGCTTTTATTAACAGTATTATTTGTTATATAAATGATTTTACATAATTCTTGAAGATAAAACTTATCTTGATAGACTTCTGACCTCACTGTGCAATGAAGATCAAGATCACAAAAGTCATATGGTAGAGGTCAGGATTTGTTGACTTCAGTGTCTATTTATAAATTGTCTTCACAAACTCTTCTGATTTTTACAGGAATACATTTGTCAGTGTTTGTATTAAACAGAATATCCTGATGTGAGAGGATGCAATATTTATTGAAACTGTTTGTTAAATCTGACTCTCCTTGTACGTGTAAACTGGCCTTTGTGCCTGTAGTTGCCTTGTTTGTATTTATTTCACTTCCATTCAGAACAAGGGGGAAACCAGTCCAGTGTTTATGTTATGAGTAAACTTTTAAACTTGAAAGCATTTTAGGGCTTGATTTGGAGCTTGTCTGTCATGGAGTGAGACAAAATGCTTGTCTGTCATGGAGTAAGACAAAATACTTATGGACCTCAGGGGATTTATGGCCACAATAAAAAGGCCTAATGAGTTATATCAGACAAGAGAAACTAAAGGAGTATTGAAAGGGCACTGATAATTCTGCTTGAGATCTAAAAAAATGTGTTAAAGCTGAATAAGAAAATTATGAAGATCACTTTGTTAAATATGAGCAGAAAAAAGTTTTCAAAACCCAGGGGGCTGATAGTTACTCTTACAGTTATTTGTGCAACTTGATAGGAATTACTATGCAGATGGAAATGAAGATGAAATGGAGATGAAATCACTATTTGGTTTAATTGGGTTCCTGCAGTGTACAATCTGCTAATAATGCAAGTGAAAGTCTTACAAGTGCAAATGTCTTCATAAAAGTTACATAGTTTGATCTTGATGATTTGTATGTACATATCACATATTGCTTTAAACTTTGATTCGGGACCTCTTGTACTTCATTTTGGTGCACATAATGTAACTGTGTTCAAAAAAATGAAATATACTGGCAGCTTATTAAAGAAAACTGATTAAAGAAAACATGACCACTAAAAATGTTTGCTTGTCTACAGTTGTTTCAGCTGTGAGTATCTTAAATATTTTGTTAAATGTAGCTGTGTTTGTTGTGCCTATTGATCTTAGTAATCTAACGAACTGGAAGTGTTCTCTCCCAGGTTTCATATTTCCCTGAAAGAAAAAATGATGTTTCGTTGGGTTCTTATCTTTAAACAGCACCCAAAAGAAAGAAAGAAAAATAATCCCAGGTCATGGTACTTTAAATTTCTAAATAAAAAACTCTAGAAACAGGGAAAGATTGTTTGAAAAAGTTGAAGCTTTTCCCTCAGACTTGATATCAGTATTGAAACTCATTCCCATTAAAGGTTTGTTATTGATAAGTTGATGAATTCCTGACTTTTTTCTCTTCTCAATACTCTGTTCTTTACTTAACTGACAATGCTTAAAGTGTGGGAGAAGTTCTGTTGCCGATGTTTTAGTTATGCCATAGTAAAGTACTTGTTTGTGTCCTGAGCAGAGTCCCAGCATGCTGTGAAATGTAACCTTTGGTGAGATTTTTGTGTCCAAATTATTGAACTATATGTGACAAAGTAGCTAAATGGAATTTGCCATGACAACCTGCAATCCTTTAGGCATGGCAGAGGGCGGAACTAGTGTAGACGTGAAATTACGTGGTGTAATTTGACTTTTTTGGGGGTTACTGCACACTGAAGTTGTCACGGGCATGATTGCATACACTTGGAGAAGTTTAGTTTATTAGCTCCAGTGGTGACAGGCCTTTTACAATCTCAAGAGAAGACATTCTGATCTGTCTGCATAGAAATTACCGGAGTGGTTCTTGTCACTCAATGTAAAACACTTCTTCATGCAAGAATAATCTTTCTCAATGAAAGAGTACTCTAAAAGTTACAGTGTTCTATAACTGATTGCATTTAATAAAAGCAGGTTTCCTTCCTGGACTGACTGGCTTAATGCCATATCCTTGAGAGCAAGGTGTGAAAAGTATCACACAGCACTCTTTTAAAAGTTTTTTAAAAAAGGAGTTTTTCACTTTTCAACACAGAAAAGCCTCTAAATTGGCTATGTGTAATGACATAACGATGCTATTTGACGTTTTTGTTACAACCTACATTTTTGGCCTTTTCAGTTGAAATACAAGCCGTAATGTAGAAAAAGATGAAATTGCAAATGAAGGGGTAAGGAAATAGCAGTACAGCAGTTTTAAAGTCTCGTATTGGATTGACTTTCCTCTAAATGCTACTTGTTTCAAATAGCATTTCCCTCTTTATTCAGTCCTGATTTTTCTAAATGCCTGTTAGTGAACCACAGCTTTGCAGGAATTCATGTTTACCTTCAGAAAGAGAGCCAGATGGTGTGAATCCAAACAAAAAGGATTTTCAGAAAACACCCATTTCCTTAATCAAGAACATGATGTGACAGTACTTGAATGATCATTTTAAGTAGCTTCTTGATAGGCTAACTGAAGATGCTATTGGTTGGATTTCACGAACTGCTAAGAAATTCCTTATCTGCTTTCTCTGGGTGAACATTTTTGTTTCTATCTAACCAGTAAATATCCAGACTTGCTAAACCAAGTAGATTCCCCAGTGGTTCTCAATGGGACCTTATTGCTGTTTTGAAAACAAAATGGAATAGACTTATTCTCTTTCCTTCAGCATGAATATTGTGAAGGTTTTTGTCCGGAGGCTTGCTTTTTCTGATGATGGGGTCCATTTAAGCATTACCATCAGATTTTTGTTTGTTTGTTTGTTTCCCATGGACCAGAGGCTCTTATCTGGATGGCTGACTGTAGGGTGAGAGATAAGCAAACGTTTCTTTTTAATGAGGAGTTCTTCTCTTTGTAAAGAATTCAGCATGTATCTGTGAAACAGCAGTGGAATGAGGTAATGACTAAAAACTAACAAACATGTTATTGCTATTTCTTCTTACTAGTATTACTGAAATGCTATAGGAGTAATTTTAGGCTGTGCATTCAAAGTAAGCCAGTGAATAATCTTTCTAATCTTAGCTTTTACAATATTCATGAAACAGTGATATTTTGTTATAGAAACATGATACAGGAGACTCTTCTTATCTTCCCCAGCGTTAATGCAGCTGTACCTTTGTCAAACAGCAGAAAAGCCTGCATCCTCCTGTTGGCTAGTAGCCAGGGCTTTCTGTTTGAGTTGTGAACAGAGTTCATACAAGTCAAGAGGGATGCTTTTATAGTGGTGTATATCAGACATAATTTATTGCATTAACAGGCAGTAGTTAGAGATGAATAAATAAATTCTGTTTAAAACTTTAAATCAAGCCTGTATTCTTCAGAATGAAACGTTACATCATTTTAGATCAAAATGTAGAAATTTACTTGGTCTTCAGATTTTTTTTTTTCCTCTCATATCGTTAGTATTAATTTTTACATTAACCAAAATGTATTTTGTAGCCTTTTTGGGTTTTGTTAGCAATGGGATATTTTACAGTGCTGTGCATTGATTCATAGTATAAACAACATGTTTTGAAGAAAGCACGGGAAAAGAGTAGGTGTGGAACAGCTCACTGGTACATGTACCTGCTTCAGTGATGCAGGCTTTCATCTGTGTATATCCAGATTCAGAAGGGCTGCTTTTCTTTCTTAAAACATTTATGACACATAGTTCATGATAGTAGGACAATAAAAGATTATGTTAGTGTTCAGGAAGTCAACCCAGCTAGTGAAAATCTGTCATCTGTTATTTCCTCGGTGGATATTTTTGTTTCTGTCAAGGGTAGTAAGTGTTCAGCCTTGCTGATCTAAGTGGCCTTCCTCCCTCTTCCCCTCCCCCAGTTATCTATTAGTAGACACTGTGGGAGCTTGAAGAGCTCATGTCTGCAGGATTGGACCTTGGTCAATCAAACATACACACAATCTTTATGAGATACTTTGCCTTTAGGAAGAAAAGTATATCAAGTAAACTCTCCATATGAACTTAAAACTTTTCTGAGCCAAATTCTACTGTATTAAATTTGTTTTTTTCCTTCTGGAAAATAAATGAATTTTTCCACAGTCTGCTTTTTAGTGCCAAAATGCACAGGCCTAGTATAGAAGAGAAATAGTGTCTGAGATTTCAAGTGGCGGAGTCAGTGTTGTTTATTAAGTAAGTCGAACCATGGTTTTTTTCCTGCTTTTAAAATCACTACCAAACATACATTAATTTGTTATTATCTGTAACTTAAAACATCTAAGAGAATCAGTATTGTTCAAAACCATTGTTCAAAGCTAAAATGCTCTTGCATATCTCAGGCTTTACCAGGTAAACCAGTTCGTTTTTTTTTTGTGTGTGTAGTTTAGTATCACAAATAACCCAGTGTGTTAAAATAAATGTGCTTTTATGAACAGTATATTAGTGTACAGTTTTGATAGGTTGAGCAGATGACATTACAAGGAACAGTTCTGAACAGTAAGTACTATATATTATTTAACAGTGTCTTCATAAAATATTCACAGCTGTAGTAACAACCTTTATTTTTGCAGATTGAAAAGAATTTTTACTTAGCAGAGCTTGTCTCTTAAGTGGTTAGAGCTTTCCTTTTATTATCAGAGTGAGTATTCATGTAGATTTGTGAAATGCGCTTTTATCTTCAAACAGATGTAGCAGCTGAGTATTTTAAACAAAACACAAACAGCTTGGATATTCATATCTAGAAAAATACTGTTGTAGTCAGTGAGTCTATGTACAGAAAGACTGCAGGATCAGATGAAAATGTAAAAGTTACGTGAACTTAATATAAACTGCCCTAAGTTGTTCATTTATCTCATCATCATCCTTCAAGACAGATAGCACACTTATTTTAGTAAATGTAATAGAAACTTTAAAACATTCAGTGCATATTGTAGTCTTCAGATTCGTTTATATACTTTTACTTATCGATTGTCATTATATAAGTAACCTACAGCACAGTAAAGGTTGCACAAAAAAATTTCACTGATTTATTCTGGGAGACACGTTACTTTGGTGTCTAAATAAAGATTTCAATAAGGAAATCTTTGTCCAGCAGATATTTTTAGTCTGTCTATTCGTAGTACATGTGTGAGGGAACCTAAACAGAAAAACCTGCACATCTTAGGGACAAAAGCATTATTTTATGACTTTTAATTTTTTTTTTTTTTTAGCATTTTCAACAACATTCTGGGGAACATAGCTGGGTTCTATCCTGAGTTTTACACAGAAAGAATAGTTATGTTCCATCTTTGCAAAAACTCTACAGTTTCACTGATCTGTAAATATTATTGCTACTGATGACAGGTGAGGAAGAAAAAAAATCAAGTTTTAATTTATGTTCCAAGACACAACTGGAATATGCTATATAGGTATATACTTGTTAAACTCAACAAATGTAAAATATAGGAATTGTTTTTGCAAAACCATTTTAAGAAGGATCAATGTTTCCAGACAAGCCTACTTTAGTCTTGACGGAGATGCATCTTTATTTTTAATTCAGTGTTCCATGGTGAAAACCAACTCATGTTTATCCTTAATCCACTTTAATACTTTATTAGAGTTTATGGCAGCATCTTGTCTTTATTGTATACAAACTTCTGTAGTATATACTTAGCTGTGAGAAAGAAAAAATAATTCTCTGTCTCCGATAGTTTTTTATTTCATGTTTTATCTTGTTCTTTCTTCTTTTTCCCCATCTCCACTTCTACAAGTGATTTTCTTTTGTAAAGTTTTACTTTCTGTTGGGCAGTGTGTGATACAGCCTTGTATTACAAGAAGCATAGGGAGTTGACTTATTGTAATTAACCTAATAAACTATATAAATTAACTCATGGGTGCTAGAAGTTCTAGAACTTTTATTCATGCTGACTTAGGACTTTAAGTGATTCTCATGGGTCACAGGATCTGGGACTTTACAAATCTTAAGCTGATAATTCACTGTATGTTTAATTCAGTGACCATTTACTTTTCAGGCTAAAAATAGTGGTAGAAACACCTTGATTAAAGATAGAGCCACAGCTCAGAAGGTATTACCAGTGTCAAAAGTTCCTGCAGTAATAAATGTTTTGTTCAGTAAATTTCCAGATTATCCTTATTGAACAGTGGGATCACTAGAAAACTAGCAGGCAAGCAAGTCAGTATAGTTCAGTCGTTCCATGGTAAATGTTTCAAGGGATCTGAGATAAATCTGAGCTAATAAGATGTGAAGATGCTGTTTCCAGAGCTTATTTCGCCAGAGCTGGAGCTTAAAGATCAAATGGAAGACAAACAGTTAAAACTTCTATTAAAGAGGAGGAGGAATTTGACACTCAGACTGGGCTGAAGGCTGAGTATCTTCACGGGCTGCCTTTCCAAGTGGCAGGCCTCAGCTTGCACTTATCTTAGACTGGATGGACTTGGTTCCAGGCTTTTATTTCCATGCTGCGCTTTCCATAGCAGTCTCCAAACCAAGCTCAGCTGACAGGTTTGGTGACACCCTCTCTCCTATAGTCTGAAGAGTTCCTATATAGTCCCACCTTCTAGTCTTTCATTCTTAAAACTGCTGTACTGGGGAGGCAATGTTTTTGTGACTTTTAGCTAAATGGAAAGAAGATCCACCTGTAAGAAATATCAAGTATTATAAATTACAACTTTGAGATTACTGTCACAAATATTTCTAGGGAGGAACTCCTCTTTCTCGCTCACACATTATGTACTTCATTTTCTGAGCCATGATCTAGTCTGTGAGCATCTATTTGATGTATTTCAAGAGTGTTAGTCACAGTGCATGCAGTTATAGGAAACCATCCCTGTGATGTTCTTGACATCTGAAAAAGCCTTACTGTAGTATCCGAGTAATTTATTTTAGACTTATGTACCTCTAAAAGTAAGATCTGCTCATCACTGTTAATGCCTATTGATTTGTCTCCTCTTCCCATCTTTAGGCTAATGTTTTATTTTGTTCTGTCTGCAACCTACTTATGCTAGTGATGACTTTCATTATTGGTCTGGTCAGTAGAATATTTTATTTCCAAACCAAGTGGGTCTATTACACCTATTGATATAGTATCCCTCCTATCTAAGTGTAACATTTATTGGTTATTTAAAAAATAGAATTTTGACAGTTTTGTAGCTTTTTGTTTTTGTATTTAAAATAGTAAATAGCAATTTAGTATTTTAATAGTTTTATAACAGACAGGCTGTTTCTTAATTAGCTTATATACTCCTGCAATTCAGAAAAGTTTTATCCAGTGAACAGGATGTTCAGAAGTAACAGTAGTAGAGCCCTGTAGAAAAAGGAGCAAGACATTAATTTAAAATGTATTTGAAAACATCTGTAATACTCTAATTCTTTTTCAGCACAGTTCTCACTGATGTTAATAGTTGGGAAGACAAGAGATGAAAATAACTTTAAGATAGTAAAGGAACAAACTGAAAACAGTAAAATGAGGTCTCGTTTTTGGTAATACTGTATTTTGTTACTTGAGGTGCAGTTGAGAAGAGAATTGGTATTTTACATCCTTTTGATTTAGGGGTGTGTTCAGCTGAAAAATTCTGGTTCAGAATGGTGATCAAAAAAAATTCATGAATATGTTTAGCGTAGATTGTTTCTAGTTATGGGAACAGTGAGAGTTCTAAAACGGTCTTTCATTAAGATGGTAGGACACTGCTTTTGCAGTTTTAGTATCTTGATAAGTTTGAGATGGGCTATATGAAATGGTTGCTTGTAATGGGAAATTAGAGTTGATGTATTCACTGTGTTTCAGACTTAAACTTTGAATAGAATCATAGAATGCTTTGAGTTGGAAGGTCATCTAGTCCAACCCCTCTGCAATGAGCAGGGACATCTTCAGCTAGATCAGGCTGCTCAGAGCCCCATCCAGCCTGTCCTTGAATGTTTCCAGGGATGGGGCCTCTACCAGCTCTCTGGGAATACCCTTGAGAGAATAGAAAATAGGTAAGTAATTGCCAGGCCAGATGCATAAAAGTGAAAGTTTTTAAAGAAATTATTTAAGGTAACCCATAGGGTGGTAAATGAGTGTGATGCTTCAGCCTGACTTCTGCTCATTAGAAGAGTGCCGTACACATTGGGTGAAAAAACTATTTGTGAAGAATTTTTTAATACCCTGTATGTATCAAATCAGGCCATTAAGTCATGGAGGAAAATACAGTGACTTAGATATGTTTCACTACCTTTTTAATTAACTCCTCTTAGTAAAACTGGCTTGTTTCATTAGGGTGCTGGATTTAAGGCACTTTAATAACACTACAATAGTATTAAAAAGAAAGGAGTTAGCCTACCAGTGTGAATAACAGACTCATTCTCACCAAAATAAAGTAAGGTTCTTGACTGATAAGGAGGATACCTGTTGTGAAAAGTGGCAAAATGTAGATTTAATATTGTCTGCTCTCTATAAAGACTGGCTGGCTGTTGTTGTGTAGTCTGGGATGCTTTCAGTGAATGGGAAAGTTAGAGACTGATGATAACAAATGATTAGTCATTAGTCATCTTCTAGTGGATAGTCTCCAGTTTAGTGTAGATGAATGATACAGCAAACTTACTGCTTATTACAGAGTTCTCAGTTCTTATTACAGAATGATTGTGGGGAGAGATAATTTTTAATGAAGTTTTCATTTCCCTTGTAACTGTTGTCTAAACTGTCATAAATCCTGCTATATTGAAGTTGAAATGTCTTCTGTTTCCCATATATTCAGCTGAATTAAAATAGAGCTAGTGCAATTGTTGATAAACTGGGAAAATAAATGCGTGAACAACATTAAAATATCAAAGAAAAAAATGTAGAGATGTAAATTTAAACATGAGATTTTTTTGAAAACAAAGGACCACAACTCTATAAGAAGCTCACGGAACTTTTTGGAAAATCTGACTGGTTCTTGTGTCAGATCATCTGTGAATAAAAAGGGAGCAAAACACTGTTAAGACAATTGATAATCCTTGTAACTTGCTCTTGCGAATCACATTTTGCTCTTTTCATGATGCAATTCCAGTGAAGCTTTTGGGTGGGAAATTCAGTTTCATAACATTTTAACTTGGAAAGCTGTAGTAGGAGGATTTATTAGTGGGACAGTCTTTAATGCTAAAGTCTGTCATGTATGCTGCCTTGTGCTTTTTAATGACTTAATCAGTGTGCTTCAAATATTGATATTCTTTCTGGTTGGCTAGCTAGTAGAGTGAAAAACTGAGAAAATTTACATTTCAACCTTTGATGTTACAAAAATGACCCAATTGTCATGTTTCTAGTTTATTATTTGCATTATGTTGGCATCTAAAAATGTCTACTGTGATCATGGCTCTGTGATATGTTTTAATATACATAGTAAGAAAAATGTCCATACACGAAATATGTTACACCAAAATAAAGAAGACGGAAAAAAGACAGAGAACTACTGCTATCCTGACTCTACAGAAAAGAAACTGGGGCACAGTATGTTGGAGTCCTTCAGGATGTGTAAGCAGCAGGAACGACTCCCAGGTCTTTCATGTGTTAGTCCAGTGCTTTAGCTGCAAAACATCTGTCCTGTTATTGTTGGATGGTGAGGTTTGACGGCAGCCATTTGATTTGCTATTTTTTAACCAAATTTTTGTATTCCTGTTATTATTTGTGATTGCTTCTGTAATCTGTATAATTGCACGGCTGGAGCTGCAGTGTGCTTAGCACGTAGGTCCTGCTGCCAGACTATTTGCTGATTTGGTCAACTTCAACTGGTCAGTCAAGCTTTGATCTTGACTTCATGTGTAAAATCTTAGCAATGTTTACCTAGCTTTGTAAAGTAGTTTAAGATCTTACTGGTGAAAAGCACTCATTAAGAGCAAAGTGGAGAATGTTATGGTTACTTTTCAGAAATAATTGTACAGCGATAATTATAGGGCAGGAGAAAGGTTTTGGACGGAGTCAAAACAGAAATCAACTTCTAGTTTTTAGTGTCACACAGAGGTATAGCTAGCTTGCTTTACTTTGGTGCTTCACATAGCTTCACTCTTAGGGTTAAAGGCTCTTCAGTGTCCCCATCTAGTACAGCTGGCAGACTGCACCATCTTGCATCACACGATAGAATTGTAAGCTTCATAGCTGCACACTGTTCAGGTCAGGGATGTCTGTGCTTGTTGAAAATCAGTAGGAGTAATAAGCTGTTGTCAGACATAAAGTCAGTGCATCTCTGAAGGCTTGTAAGGCTGTCGTGTCCCTTAGCTCTCAATCCAAATTAAAACATTGAACTAAACGGAGGATAGGAACCTGTCAGAAGTACAGCCAAGGAAGCCTAAGATATCTTAGTACTTGAAGCTTGTGTTTTTCTTCTCCCTCTGTTGTCACTCTGATACAGAAAATATGGCAGCTGAAAATGTAAACACTTTTCTTTGTCCCATCTTGCAGGCCGAAACAACAGCAACAGAACAATTTTTCCTTGTTTCCTTCTACCAAGGGCTGGAATTTCAGAGGGGTAAGTTTGGTATTGTTTTCTTCATACTCTCTAACATTCCCTCCTGCTTCATTCTGTTGCAGTGTAACATCATAGTTAAACCACGATCTGCGAGGACTAAAATCATGGCAAAACTATTACAGAATGAAACTTTTAATTTTGTAATCCCCTAAAAGGCTGTCTGAAAATAACAGCTTTTGTTTATGTGATTGCTTGACTTATCTCCCCCATCCCTCATAATAATTTAATGTAAGTGGGTTAATGTACAGTGTGATTTTAAAAAGAAAAAAATCGGGTGTGTTTTCATATCTGAAAATAAATCAGCAAAACTGAACTCATATGTACTGGTTTTTAAGTGCTCTTTTACTCTTATATAAATATCTGTAAAGTTACTTATTGAAAGCTTGTGTATGTGAATTTTGCGGAAGTGAAGTTGGAGAATCATTACAAAAATTACATGGATTTCTTACAAGACAGAAGGGACTAGGTTTTATTTCTGTTTGGTTGGCTGAGCAAGGACATATGGAAGCATGTGTGTTCCCACAGTAATTGAGTGAAAAGGTGCATGAAAAAACAATGCAAATGAAACTGAGAACCTTAATATTTACTAGTGGTATCAGGATCTTTTATTCACGTCTGCTTCAGGTTTCAGAGGTATACTTCTTATGTAGATTAATTCTTTCAGAGTGTGGCCTCACCAGTGCTGAGTACAAAGGGACAATCACTTCCCTAGTTCACCTGACCACACTGTTCATGATGCAAGCCGGGATGCTATTGGCCTTCTGGGCACGCTGCTGGCTGATGTTCAGCTGGCTATTGACCAGTACCCCCAGGTCTTTTTCTGCTGAGGTGCTTTCTAAGCACTGTTCCCCCAGGCTGTAGCGCCGCATGGGGTTTTTGTGACCGAAGTGTAGGACCCGGCACTTGTTGAACCTCATGCCGTTGGTCTCAGCCCATCTATCTAACCTGTCCAGGTGAAGTAGATTTAAATAGAGAGACATTACTTAAATGCCTTGCTGAAAAGTTAAATGGCATTGATAGGTTTACTGGTCTGTGTTGGTCATAATACAGTAAACTTGATTGAAATGAAAAATATTTTTCACAGTATCTGATACTGACTTTTGCATTCAATTTGATATTTTAAATAGAGCATCCACTATTGTTTACTGTGAGCTTTTTATTTTCACCATCTATTTATGAGTTACACCACAAAACTACAGGGATGAAGTTGTCAGCATCCCCAAGAAAATAATTCCCTCACAACAGCATTGTCAAGAATGTCGGGGAAAATACCAGCAACTTCTAATCTGTTGATTAATTATAGATTTCAGAGCCTGTTTAAAAGTAAAATTGACACTAGTTTTTCTCCCAGTTCTCATCTATGCTGCAAAAGTAATCAAGGAAGAAGGTAGGTATGAAAGTAGTAGAAAGAATATTGTAGGTATGAGTTGTAGCTGGAGAAACAATGATCCCACGTTTGAAGAGCAGTAGCTCACTGGAAGTAAGGGCTTAGGGCTGGTGAATGTGGCAGCATGAAGTCCATGATCCAACCTGCGTGGCAGAGGTGTGGGCTAGTACACGAAGAACAGAGAACTGGGGAGTAAATTACTTCAGAATCAAGAAGAGAAATCAAGAACCTGAGAGGAGATAGGAATAAGTAGTATTAGAGAAAACAGGCAGCAAGTAAAGGATCTTCAAACTGCTTCCTTCATGTGTAGAAGTGAAGATCTGTGGGAGTTGTCTGCCACCTTATTTTTAAGGAAATTTACGGGATACTAACACATTGTGTTACGAAAAGCCCAATGAGCAGACCTGAAGTCACAAAGGTTTTTATACAGATGGTGAATGATAAAAGGTTAACTTTGATGTCTTTTCTCAAACAGGAGTAAAACCTTATTGGGTAAAAGAATGAAGTTGATGTTGACAGTGGAGCAGTGCCACACTTGAGTACAGCAAACAAAACTCTGGGGCTGACTTATTCATAGCTATGTTTTTTTTAACATCTATGCTATTTCTGTATTACAGGCTATAATACAGGATTATTTCAACAGTCACAAAAAATAAAAGAGAAGAAAGTAGTTAAGCACCAAATGGCAACGTTGTGTTTATCTACCTATCCTCACTTTGCAGTCAGTTCACGGATTTGAAATGTCTCTGTATGATGCTGATAAAGCGGGTGTGTTAAAGCATCCTTGAACATACACCAACGTAAACCTCAGAGTAAGATAAGGAAGGCCCAGATGCTAAACATTTACCAAGGAAACTCCTCTGCACTTCTCTTTTCCTCTCCTTACTTAAATTTATTTTATCAGAAGAAGCTTTTTTCCGTGTTGAGCAGCTCTTTTGAGCCCCATGGTTAAAGATCATATTTAATTCTCTTGATGGGGATTTCCGTGTCAAGATGATATCATTTGTGTGTTTCTACAAATGTGGTCATTTTTAGATAATGGTAGCAGTTACTTCCAGAACTTTGGGCAATGTTCAAGTATCAGTGGAGAGAAGGGAGGTTTTTATTGTGTGGGTTTTTAATTTTTGTTTGTTTGTTTTTTAAATAAATAAATCAATCGTTGTTTAGATTAAATTTAGACTTAAAGTTACTGAGCAGAGCAATCTCTCATTTATATGTTCCTCCTGCATATACACGAGGCATCAGGTTAATTTGATCTTTGAAGAGATTGTATAGTCAGGTGTCCAGCAAATAGACTAGAGGGAAGGTATTTATAGTGAGAATTGTAATTTCAGAGGAAGAAACACAGAACCCGTGGAGACAATAATATTGCAAATTGGAGGGACAGTGTAATGGGAAAACCAGAACACAGGAGATTAGGTCATGGATGTGGTACTTAGAGTAGAAAAGGAATAAAGCAAAGGAAGATACTGTGTATAGGATTGGAGAAGGAAAGAGGAGGAAGCTGCAAGGTGGGAAGAAGGATAGTCAGGATGGGGAAAGCAAAGAGCAGTGGGAGATGTGTGGGAGAGAGAGTGGAAAGGGAGAAAGTATGGAAATGGAGGAAAGCCAGTGAGAGTGAAAGCGGAGAGATGGAAGTATGGAGTGGAGACAGTCTTCTTCTATAAAGCACTACAGGTTTATCAGCTCAGCCTTTGCAAATGATGACTCTGGGAAAATAAAGATGCCATGTGGGTGGGCCGCAATTAGTGGCCAGAGCTTGGTAAGGAGAAGAGGTATA
Organism: Cariama cristata; assembly: GCF_000690535.1. Taxonomy (NCBI): domain Eukaryota; kingdom Metazoa; phylum Chordata; class Aves; order Cariamiformes; family Cariamidae; genus Cariama; species Cariama cristata. The sequence goes on from NW_009619579.1 coordinate 49,179, forward strand.
AATATCTGATGGAATAGGGCAGTTCAGAGGCAGGTCAATAATGTATATAAAGAAAAGAGCAGCACCGATCTTAGCACAGAGATTCGTATTAACCCTATTTTTGCTCTCTCTTCTGGTTGCCATTAACTCTCACTCTTTTTCTTCTCATCTCCATGCCACCCTTCCCTTAGAACCTTGATGCAGATAGACGACTTTCCTCAGCACCACCGTTTGGTGCTTATACATAAGAGATAGGTCAATATGCTGCTCCTAGCGTCTATGAAAATAATGTGTTATGTTGCCATGTAGGATGGAAAACGGTTTCATTTAGTAAAGCATCCCATCAAATGAGGATTACATTTGTATAAGTCATGCACGTGCAGTTAGAAGATTAAAGTTAGAGGATTAAAGTTTCTGTGGTTGGTTGCTAGTTGAGATACAGTCTTGAGTTACACACTTGTGTACTATTTTTTTTCCATAGTAAGTGTAATCAGGCTTATTTATAAGAAAGTTCTGAATTCAAGAAGACTAAGAATCTGCCCTGAGGAGTTTCAGATTTCACCTTCTTTATCCCCTCCTGCTCCCTTAAAATCACGCACTTTCAGTTTTTGCCAGCAGGATAATTTTCTAGACTTATTTATGTGAATGTTGAGCTTATCTTACTGAAAGTTTTTATGTATTTTTTTGTTCTAATGATGTATTTAGATATGTTTGCAAAAGTAGTGGTACATCGTAGTCCCACTGTTGATATGATGACACTTCAGATAGATAGCTGTGAAGAAACTAGCAGACAATCAAAAGAAAAGCAGCTACCTGATTAATGAAGAATATTGGGGTTGTAGGCATAACTGAAGAGGATGCTGGTTTTGTCTCTGCTTATCGTTGATATTTCTCTGTACTGTTCCACCAAGAGCTAGCATCATTTCCTGCGTATCTTAAACATCTGAACCATTATGATGATTTCTCTCCTTTCCTGTGCCCCCCAAATTTGGCTGAAGAACTTCAGTAGTAAAAATAAATAGTGAAATCTAAACCAACATTTTCCACTTGAAATAGTTTGAGGCATGTGTTGGGAGTGCAGTTGCTTGGAGACTGAAGATAATTTACTGCCACTAGGCTTCTTCCTATTTCCTCCTTTCTTGTTTCCTTTTTAGTTTTGCAAAAGTACTTAACTAACCAAGCTGCAGATGTGGTCACCTGTGAGGAGGGCTGATCTAATTTATGAGAAGCCTGACATAAATGCTAAACATGCTGAAGGCCAATTTTAGATGTGTAAGTGGTTTCTTTGCTAGTTTTGCTGCAAGTGTGTTTGAGGAAAAAGATGTCTTTCATGCCAGATGGGAATAATTCCACGCTTTTCAGACAGTATTTATGAAACAGTACATTTATTTTGTGCAGGCTGGCAGATTTCAGTTATTCCCTTCAGGGTGCATGAATCTAAACACGATAAAAGTTGTTAAGAAAGAAGTTCTTTCGTGGCTTTAACTTGATGATTAATTACATAATTGCATACTACCACAGGAAGCACCTCTGCCTCTGCTGGATTCTGACTGGTTTTACTTAGTGTCTGTATCCACTGGTATTTGTTTGCTTAAGCAGTGATATTACCTGTTACAGACGCTTATTTGAAGTGCTATCAGACAGGCGTTTATTCATAGTTGTTGAAACAAAATTATGCACTAATGTGTCTAGATCAAATGAGCATAAATACCTTTATCTCATGGTATGACCAATATGATTTTAAAATACAAGTTACCGTATACCTTAAAAAGTGCATGTGGTTTTCTGTCATTTTAATATACTTATATGTTGTATGCACAATTTAAATAGCTTCCTCTCTGTGGAGGGGGAAATTTTACTTTGCATAATTGACAGCATAACAGTGAGTGGAATAATTATACCTGTTATGACTTAACAGTGAGCAACTAGTTCCTTCACGTGTCATACAAAGGCTCCTCCACCTGGGGGAGTCCTGCTCGCCTTCCTGCTTCATCACGACT
>NW_009619579.1:51188-71210 GCF_000690535.1 Cariama cristata
TATGCTCATCCATTTCCCTCAGTGGAGAGTCTTCCTGTTTCTTGTAACCTCCTGTGGTAGGTGAAAGAGATGCTAGGTGGATGCTTGATCCCTGACCCGTCTCATCCCCCTTTCTCTTTGAAAAGAAAAAGTACAAATTCCATATTCCTTTTTCTCCTTTCTTACAGGTGATGTATTCTTGTGTTCCACTTGCTCCTTTTAGATCTCTTCCTCTTTCTTCTTCCAGTGGGTTGCAAGCTCTTCCATTTCAGAGTTTAATTGCCCCAGCACTACTTCGCTTTTACCGTCTTTGTTCAGGGTTACTTTTATTCTGCCTTTGTGGAGGTGTGATTGTGTCTCTGTCCAGCATTGACCTTCTGTGGGCCAGAATGTCTCTGATACCTGATATTAGAAGCAATTCTGTAAGTCTTTCTGCTTGAATGTATTAGAAGATGGATGCTGTAAACATAAAGCCTGTATAATGAGCTTAGTAGAAGCTGAGTTTCTCAGTAGCCTTGCAGTTTTTTCTTTGGAGCATTGCAGGAGTAGGGAAACTTTACTTTAGACTGTTGATAGCAGCAATGTAGCAGGCAATAGGAGCGTTAAAAATTCTATGATATGGAATTTGTAGTTCAGAAGACTGGAACTTATAAACTGTAGTAAGTAAACACCCTGAACGCTGATTTTTATTTGTAAAAGAGTTGGTTTTGATGTCTCCCTCCCTAATCTATGGGCGGAGTTTATAGTTTAGCTTATTATTGGTTTTGTTTTTGAACAAACCATTGGAACTGTTGTTGATTAGTCACAAGACTAATTTCTCTTGGAACAGCGAGGTTTATGTTGGCAAACAAATAGAGATGCTATCAGAAATTCATTGTGTGGCATTTGCGTAACTGGATAGCAGTCCATTCTATCTGCAGTTCCAAAACATGCATCAGAATTGTATTCTTAATGTATACACTGAATTGATGCAATTCAGTGTGACCAATTAGACAATTATGAAGAATTCAAGAATTTATTATTCCAAACTGATGCACTGACTCAGAATGGTTTAATTACCATGATAAGTTCTATCCACAATATATGATGTTAAGTTAGTTATGTCAGAATGTTTTATTTGAAATTCCAGCAAAACATGGTTTGTTGATATATTAGTTCTTAGGTCCATGGAAAATGGCTCTATCTTTTTGTAGGATCAATGGGTAGTGTAAATTACAAGGTTCTTCACATACAGTAGTACTGCAGAGATCATGAGCATGTGCTGGAGACACATTTATGAGTTAGTTATAAATGAGTGAGTTATAAAGGAGAATGATGCAGGCTGGTGTCACCGTTTAAGGCTGGGCCGGCTCTTAAAACAGGCGGCAGACGCTCTCTGTTAACCCCCTCCCTCCCCCCAGGAGGGGAAAGGACAGAGAAAAGGGAGAGAGACTTATGAGTTGGAAATTAAAACTACTTTAATAATACAACAGTAATGAAAAAAAAGGTATAAGGTATTAATACTAGTAGTACTAATAGTGGAAATAAGGAAAAGTATACAAAACCGATACCGAGTGTCCCGATGAGGGTGGGGGATTGCAGACCACAGACCGCAGCCCCCAGAGGCTCCACCACTGCCACAGCAGGGCGGGCACCCGGACGTCCCGAACCGGATTCAGGAATGCACGGATCAGGGTCGGAGGCAGGAGAGCGAGCAGGGTCCCACAGGGATGCCGGCCATGAAAGAAGAGAGTGAGACCCTCGTGATCCCTTGGCTTTATACTGAGGATGACATAGATGGGATGGAATACCTCGTTGGTCAGTTTCTGGTCACCTGTCCTGTCTGCACTCTTCCGCAGGTGTGACCCTTTTACAACTTTTTACTTGCTTAACAAAGGAGGGCCAGCAGTGGCCTTGGTTCTCATGGGGATAAGTATAAACATGGGCCATTCTGCATACCAATCCTGCTGATACTTCAGTAGCAACTATAAACATTGAGCGTTATCAGGCCTGAAGCACAGACAGTGTCTGAAAACATGTAGCTGTACTTTCAGAAAGTGCAGTTACTTAGAAGGGATTTGATGGAAAGAAAAACTCCTGAAAGGAGAAAATAGCCCGGTTTTAGCCAAACCAGGACAGCTGGCCTTTAGACTTCGCCAGGTTTGTAGTAGTTTTGGAGTCAGGTAGAAAAACCTCTGCATGTTTTATGAGCTGTTATTGCTCATGCTGTCTAGAGAGTCCTGTAATGCTTAGGAGTTTGCAATGTTTTCATTAATTTAGTAGCTGTTAAACTTTCTCATTTTTTACATCTAAAATAATCTATGAGTTAAGTACACAGCCATTGAACCTCTTCTATTACCTAATTTACAAGGCTACTTTCAAGTTAATTACATGCTAGTCATTTAATTACTTTAGATTACATGTTGCTTGGGGCAAGAATTTTGAGGCATGGTTATAGAGCACTTGGCTAATGCGTTCTTGAAATGAAGAGACTGTCATAGGCTTTTATATCTGCAAGACTTTTCCATCATTATTTGTATTGTAAAGGATAGGTATTCTGTTTATTAAAGCTCAGTGATTTGATTAATATTTTGAGTTTTTCTGATAATGAAAACAGTGTGGTATCTCCCATTTGGAAGGATTTATAATAATTTCATGTTATCTTTTCACAGAATAGATATTTTCTTGAAAAATACTTTATACAGTCATTCTGTTAACATTGTAGGACTTTATTTTATGCATCTCTGTAAGTGCTTTGTAACAAGTTTATTTTTGTTCCGGGTGTGGTTTGTTGTTTATAGTAGAAATATTCTGTATATGCTATAAACCTGTCATGCTAGCTATTTTACACATACAAACAATACTGAGCTAGAAGCAACATGTGATAAAGCAGATAGGTCCAATTGTCATTCTCTTGGGCTAAGTTTGATGTTCTGTTATATAGCAGATTTCCTGTCTTTAATCATAGATTGGGTGTTACCTTGTACTCCTGCTGTCATTTACTGTTCTTTTCTTTGTTCGACAGCATATGAACTTGACCCCCGTTCATTTTAAGTCAAATCAAACTCTGCCTATTTCTTTGTATTTGTTTCCCCCCACCCTACCAGTGACTGCTCTTTGAGAACACATGATGTGAAATTACTATTTCCTATACTTCAGAAACTTGCAGTGTTTAACAGGGTGATGCTGTTGTCCAACTGAACTTGATGGCACTCAGTCTGAGAAACCAACATTTTAGAAACAATTTTGAACTATATATTGGTATTTATTGAAGCTACACTATTTCAGATTAGCAATTTTATTTTAAAATGACCAGTGGACATGAATGGTTGTATGCATGGACTTTAATTGCTTTTTTGTTTGTTTTTACTAGTCATGATGTTTGCAGTAGAACTTGGTGTTATTACAACCTGTTACAAAGATACACTATAGGCTACACATTTGGAAAAGGTTGTAAAAGTATGATTTGCAGAAACCGTTGGGAAATCCTCTGTGCTATACTAGAGGTTTCATTCAAACATTTGCCTCTACATCTCCAGTTCCACAGGTTCTGATTTAGGTTGTCAAGTTGTACTTGTGACAGAAAGCTAAACAAAATCTTTTAAGGACCAGGAGAGAAGGAAAGCCTTCTGAAAACTTGTGAACTTCTGCAAGAGCTTATAAACAGTCCTCAAGAGCTGATGGAAAAAGAAAAGGAAATTTGAGTTCCTCCTGATATTTTCAATTGGAAAAAGCGTTTTGAGTGGGTTTGTTGGTACTCTCTGTGAAGACTGCTGTTCATCCCAAACGTAAAAGTGCTTTCACAGCCAGATTCATTCTGCGACATGTCGGTCTTAGAATGAGTCCTAATTATTTTTAAACTAAACATAAGAAGATGATTCTTCTTGAAAGCTAATGCTATTTTCTGTGGTTAGAATATATAAAGCAAGTAAAAATTATGGCTGTATTTTAAAATCTGACACAAATGTGTAATAGGAGCAATACGATGATGTCTTTTATTTATAGCAGCCTGGAAACAAATTTTGTTATTACAGTAGCATCCAGAAAACAAAGTCTCTATTTTGCTAGATATCATGTAAACACAAAAATAAACTATTCTTTCTCTAAAGAATTTATAATTTAAACATTTGTAAGAACATACTGTAACATTTCTTAAATAATATTAAATTTTTTAAAGTAAATTCAGATCTGCTGGAGCTCTTAAATTCCACTCATGCTGACAGATTTTGTAATTCCTTTGTTCTGCTACATGTTTTGAAATGGGATATTAAAACCAATGGAAGATGTATGAAGCATTGCACATGATATGATCCTAACATGATTTGAGGTAATGTCATAAAACTGTGTAAAATGCACATTTAAAAATATTTATTACATTGGTTTTGATTAAAAAATTGTACACTGATGCTCTCTCTAGATTGTAGTTAATTGTAAACCTTTTCAGAGGGAGTTAAATTTAGCATCCTTAAAACACTCATAATGCACAATGAGAAAAAGGTTTCAATCTATGTATATGCCAGCAGACTCCCCACTAAATTTGGAAAGCTTATTTCTTTTCCAAGCACTGTTTCAAGTTTTCAGTGGTTCACAACCTTAAATATCCTCAAAAGAAGTAGTCTGTTTCAACAACTGTGTCCTCTCAGATACTTCCAGTCCAAAGCAGACCAGTAGCAATTTGGAAGTCTTGCAGAAAACTTGCTACCGGTGAGCGTCTCTCCCAGCTCTTAGAAGGAGCCAGGTCAAGTCACTGGATCTCTGCTTGATTGTAACAACAGAATTAGGAATCAATTGACACAGCCAGACCACTTCTTAGCACATGCCAGTTAGGTGGAGGCTGGTATTCAAACCTGGGAGGCATTATGCCCAGGATTTCAGTTAGATAAAATACAAAGGCAATCCAAGAGGTGATGTCAGTAGGTACCTTAAAAGTATCTTGTAGAGTGGACAAAAGCAGGACCCAAACTAGTATGTCATTTCTTAAGGATTACTGTTATGCAAACTTTTATGTGTTCTCCTGTTGAATTAAATTCTTATGACCTTTTATTGTCTTGTCATAATATTTTGTTGAAGAGTGCAGAACATCTGTTATTTGCACAAAAACTTGAGCTCCTTTATAGCTTAATTCTTCAAGTAAGTTGCTTTCTTCATGCCACTGTCACCTACTGAAATGGATTAAAACTTCAGAAGTTGTTTTTAAAAGAATATTTAAGTAGATTGATATCTTTCTTTGCAGTAAAAGGATTTTTTTCAATAACCTTTTTTTTCTTAAATTTAATATCCAATAGTAAAAGTGTATCAAATGCCAACATTGAGGAGGATTTCCTATATTACCAATAGGTAAATCGAAGAATGGTTTGACTGCTACACAAATTTGAAGTCAGCCCTCTTACAACATGGTTTCTGAAAAGAGGGAGATAGCTGCAGGATTTTTTTTGAATGGCCTGATAGCTGCATGTGAATCTGTGCTTAACTTACTTAGGCTTCTGGACGGGAAAAAGAGAATGTTACGTGTCTTCCTACCACAGTACTTCTCATGTGTATGTTCCCCTTATTTGTACAGTTAAAAATCTTAGTTGCAGCAGTAGGCTACACCTCTGAAGGAATTATTTTATTTTTAATTTTTTTTAAATTCCTTATTTTTAAGAACTATAGGGAAGAAAGCAACAGTGAAACTGCTTAGGTAGTTTTGTTTGCACCTTGCTGTGATTTTGACAAGATCAGCCAGCAGAAGATACTTGGAAACTGGCTGTATACTGTCTGAATAAAGACTTATGATGTGCTTGTTGTTACAAACATTTGACAGATTTCAGCCTTATGCCACCCCAGTGCTTTGGATGTTTTACAAGTGAGAATACTAAGCCAGGAAAGTTTCTGAGACAGTGTTGTCAGATTTTTTTTTTTTTTAATTTAAATCATGAATACCCTATGTTCATTCTCTGTTTCTGTAAACCAAAGTTATAGTAATATTTAATTCTTCTTACCTACAGTTTTGTGGATGTTTCTGGCTATTTGATCCTGTCTTCATGGTGCTATCTTGTTTCATTTCATGTTTGTTACTGTGTTGGACTTGGCAGCAGTGCTGTAGCTACACAGAGACAGAATGAACAGCTTTTATATATTTACGTATTTTGAGTTTGTCAATTATGATTTCTTGACCTCAGTCTTTTGAGGCAGTTGCTACCTGGAATCCAGATATGTCATCTTAGATTTTCTTCCTTGGTAGTTGTGTAGGTATTTACAATATAAGTTCAAGCTACGCTTTTTTTCAGGTAGATGCTGTTGATGTTGCTGTCAACAAAGTACCGAGTACCTTGGAGCTGACTGATGCAAAACTGCAGGGAAAAAACAAATGCAATGTTTTATTTACTCAGGTTAGAGAGCAGTTTTTGCCATCCTCTTAATCTATGTTGATTCATACAAGTTGGGGGACCGATTGTTTCAAACGTTGTTTACTAGATTGATGAAGTCTGGTTGGCCAATTCCATGCCTGACACTAGGCTGAAATCTGTGGTATCTACCTTTAGGCTTCTTAAATTCTGGTGGCTACTGAGGCAGAATGTTATAGGTGATCTAAGAAATAGCGCAAGTGCGAATATAAACAGGCATAGCAAGTTAAAGTGTTTGCATGTTGTGGTCTCCAGGAAATGGAATAAGGAAATCTGAATGTTACCAGGAAATCTGATTGAAAAATGCCTACCTAACTTCATCTCTGTTGCAATTTAAGACCTATGAAAACCATAACACTTCAAAAACTTGCACCCCTATATTTGAGCTTGGGTGAGGAATTACCAAATCGTGATAGCAAAGGATTAGGGTTTCCTGTGATGAGCTGAAAGATTGTTTAAGAAATAACTTAGATCTAATGACAACCTAATGACAAGTTAATAGAGAGAAAGGAAAGAATCCTTGAAAAAAATTCCACGCTTATATATAGAATTTATATGGATTTCCTTTTAAAAATGAACAGTGTTCTGCTGGAAGGGTCTGAAAAGAAGGCAACTAGATTTGGTTTTAGCTCATCTTTAGGCAGGGACAACAGGCTGACAGCATTTACAGTACCCCAAAAGGGAAATGCTTTAGTAATTTTTTTATATCTTGGCCTAAAATGTCCACTTCCTGAAGATTCTTTCAATTAGTATTTTCTGCCTGCAGAGAGATGCAATGCCTCTTGTTGCCAAAGGAATTGGTTACTAACTGGTAACAGATTCACCTTTTATTTTCTTCCACCAAACCTGGCAGAAACTTTTGTTCTAATTGAGCTTTGAACTACTGAAAGATTGCACTAGCTCACTAAGGACCTGTTTTCTTTAAAAATGAAGTTTGAATTGCTGTTAGCTTGCTACCCAAATTCAAATTTGTCTTGACATTCTTGCCTACTGGAAGTATGCAGAATTTTGCAGAACAACTCAGTGTCGGTATATCTGAGCAAGTCACAAAAGATTGAACAGGGTAGGGACAGATCAAGAGGTGTAAGGATGTTGGGTATGTGAAGTAATTATCTGTGTGTATACAAAAATGTATTAATCTTCTGTTTATTATACTGAAAACTTGATGTGTTTGGGTTTTTTTAATGTTAAAATGAAACAGTTGACTAATACATTGAGCTGTTTCTCTTTGTCTGTTACGGATACTTGCCTGAACTTTTCTTTTCACATAATTATTACTTAAGTCTTAAACAAAAAAGTCTTTTTGGAATAATAGTAGGAACATATTTAGTCTTCTGATATGACTAATCAATAAGTATTCTAAACCCAAGAATGCACTATCTTACAAATGTATAGAAAATACTTTAAAAGGTAAGCACTCAAGAAATGCTGTGTGTTTGCAGGGTGTGTACAAAGGATCGGAAAAGTTCTGGAATTTTACTTTTCCCTGTATTTGTACTTGTTCTTTATGTTAAAGTCCACGTATGCTTTAAAAAAGAAACAAATGTTATATATATCCAAGGATGAGTTTCACTTGCCCAAAATAGTTAAATCTGTTTGTGATGCAGGAAGGATGAAGGAAAGCCATTTTAAATCACTCATTTTTACTTGCCATATAAAGCACTGTGTTCCAATCACTTGGGATGATTACGGATTCCATTTTTGAGGGTCAATATTCTGCGTTGTTTTCTAGATAACTTTGGATAGGGGAAGATGATATTAATGTATGTCTAGATTTTGAAGAGGGCTGCTCAAATACGCATTGAAAGTGGTATATATGAATCATATGCAAATACAGATTTTCATGTAATGTGTGGGCAGTTATATATTTTGATAACTTGCAGATGAGAACCTCATGAAAGCTTTTCTTACCTTGAATTAATGTGACTTAACATGGTGGCCAAATGAGGCAATTAACTGAGTATATATTAAAGGAAAATATATACTAGAGACTGATAGTGACCTAGCTGGCAGTTTGAGAGAGACCGCTGAAGACTTTCATTATTAGCAGGTTGGTCTCTCTGTCATTCTTGTCCAGAGGATGATTTGGTATGCAAATATAAGAGCTCTCAAGGAAGCATTATATTTTGCAGTTTGGATTACGAGTCTGGAACCTAATCCTGTAAGTTTACTGACTTCAACTTCTCAATCACGTTGATGGCCAGTGTGTATGTGTCTAGGGAGTCCTTGCAGGAGGAGATCCACAGTTTTGAAATTCCAAGTGGGCTGGGAAATTTTATGTCATTGAGGTAGCAGCAGTCTTATTTGATATATTTAAGGCAGCAATAATTTTAAGTTTAATGCTTTCTTGATGCTTAAGGTATATAGCTTTGCAAACTCCAGTGAAATGAAGATACACTAGGTTTCATAGGATGCAGTTGCTAAAGTCTTGCTTATCTAGATGGATGAAGAATCAGCAAAAATGCAGTTTCTTTCATCAGTTATCTCTAACTACCAGGCATAAAATCAAGCTTTGCACTTCCTTGACATGTCCTCACATGCAAAATTTGGGTGCTCTGCCAAGCTCATCTCTGAGGCTTGATCCTGGGCTAATTCTAAAGTGTTCTGTGCTGAGTTCTTGGCATTATGCCTCTGTTAACGTAAGAACTCCTGGTTAGCAGATCCCTTAATTTCTGAAATACTGAAAGTTTTCTGTGAACTAAATGTTTAAAAGTTCTACCCAGTGTCTACCAGCTGTTTTGGTTTTGGAGGCATCTACATTTGGAGATAGTTGTCTGCCCTCGAGTTTAAAGCCTATTGCTGCTCTTGAATACCTGAGAATTGCACAGGTAGGAGATGGACTGTGTTTCAGTTACTGAATCTCAAAACCCCCAAAGACCTAGCTATTACTTTAAAAAAACGTTAATGATGTCTTTACCTTTACCATACTGGTGCCAGTCACTTGTTAGCAATTTTTAAAACACTTTTATCTGTTTCAAATATTATTTGAAGCAGTCTATGAGGAAAAACTGCAACAGAGATAGAGACGACAATACATATCACGCAGCCTCTGACACTTCTAGTACTCTGCATGACAGGAAGCGAGAGCAAACTATGTGGCTGCATGGGGAGGAGTTCCTGCTGAAGGAGAAACATAGGGACTCCTTTGTAGCAAAGATTTTCACTGTCTCACCAAAGATTAAGAAATCTCCTAAAATCTGAGTACAATACAAAGTACCTCATGGTGTGGTGTTGCTTTTTTGTGCATCATCAGGTAAGTGTAAATTTGGGATCATGTTACTTTTTATTGTTTATGTGTGTGGCATTGTAGTAAGTTGAAATTGCACAGATATTGTTTCCAAGCATGCCAGGATTTAAAATTGGGTATTAATGAAACAACAATGTTGCTTAGCAAGAATGTTTCCTTCTGTAAAGAAGGAAATTTGTTAAAAGTTTAGATAATATACTCTGATACTCCAAATGGGATAGATGATGGTGTATTTTTCTCTATGTATTGGTAGTTTATTGCTGCAGGATGGTGGTTTTATGTTTTTGGTTTTGCTTTTTTATCATACGCATGTAAACATCTCTGCCTCTGTCTCCACACCAAAGTGTGAAAATGAGGATTTTGACTGATCCTAGGGTTTAAATGGGAACATTTATAGCTGTATGCATAAGTCTATCCATTGTCAAAGGGAAAGCTGTAACAGATCTTATTTACAGTGTATTTACAGTGCATAATGACTCTGCTCTGCAGCATGTGTATGTGGTATCACCCAGAAAACTGAGTGTAGTTTTAGACATTGCGTTTTGGAAAGATGTGGACAGAAAAGTAGCAAGACTGATAATAAGTGTAGAAAATACAGCCTATGAAGAAAGTTTAAAAGATTTAACGCATGTTCTGTATAGAGAAATAAGACTTGATATGAGTTACAAGTATACATTTGTCTCTGAGTGTGTGGAAACAATTATAAAGTTGGTACTTGTTCTCTGTATTTGCCAAGGGCAGCACAGGAGTAAGTGGGCTTATTCCATAGCAAGGGAGATTTAGGTTAAATATTTTGGGGCAGAACGCTTCCCAATTGTAATGTTAATTAAGCAGTAAAACAGAGTATACAATTATATTATAAAATCTGTCATTCAAACTTTTCAGCATAATTTAGAAAGAGCGGCATTGTACACAATGACCTGTTTTACATGTTGCAATGGTTAGCATTTAATACTTTATTGTTCTTAATGATTTGGGTGGGATTTTGGGTTTGGGCTATTAATATGTGAATAAGAGTAACACATTGGGGTCACAAGTGCACAGATCTGATCTCTAACTTTGCATCTCTAGTCCCAGTTTGAAGCATCCTTCCACTCATTGGAAAACTAGAGAGCTTCCTTTTATTTAAGAAGCAAAGTTATTTCAAAATATTTGCATTATGTTGAGTAAACCCATACTTTGAAGTTCTTAGAAATGTGATAAAGGTAGTGCGAGGCAAGCAAGTCAGGGATATATTTGTTCAAGGGCCTATATGCTCTTGGATTTACTGTGGAGAATGTGGCTTAAATATACTGAAGCTTAAGACTATATTGTTAATTGTTTTGTTTTGGTTTTTTACATTCCCTGTGACAATTTTCAGTAATGAGAGGGATAGTCTGTGATAAATATATTGCACAGAATGTTTTTAAGATGTTATCTGGAATGCTTTATGCAGTTCAGACCTAAATCATATTTAAGAAAGGTAAATCAAAATTGCAGGAGGCTTGGAAAGTTTAAGACTGTCAGAGAAATGAAGAGCTATTCAGCTAGTGAAAATCAGTTTAATAGATCTTATATGTTTGAATTCTCAGTTTTTATTAAATTGCTTAAGAATGGACCTGGTGATTACTAACTGTCATACTGTTAAATTGGTATAGACTTTTTGGATGTCCTTAATATGGATATTTGCTGTGGGTAGGTATTTGAGATATCATTCACTTGAAAATTTGTAGCAGAAGTAGTCTAACAAATGCCACAGTTTTCATGGAACACCAGTGAGATGCCTGTTTGTGAAATAAAATTGTACAGATTGCTTAGCGTCTACTAATATTGCTGAGCTCATTTTGAAATATTTTAAATTGGGTGTAAATTCTGTCTCCTGTTCTATGTGCTTTGTCCAAAATGATTGAAGTATTTATCTTTTTGCCAATTTTGGTTGAAACTGGGCAACAAAAAAACCAAAAAAAAAAAAAATCAAGAATCTGGAGTCACAGGGATATTGACCAATATCCCATAAGCCTTATTTCCTGAGAAATTGAGCTAAAGTGTTTGTGTGTGTGTTTATAGAACCCAAAAATAGATATAGCAATGTGTAATTTTAGTAGAAGTGGTATTATTTTTATCAGCAGAAAACTCCATTTTGAGTGCAGCCATTTTATCTATGCTGTGGGATGCTGAAGAGCACTTGAAGTGCTTAGATCAAAAGCCATATGCGGGAACCTCTCTGTGGTTTTAAAGGTACAGCAGCATCCTTATGCTGAATGCAGGAGACTGGAGAAAAGCAGACTAGCAGCAGAGTATTAGAACAATAAGGAATTACTGCAGTTTATGCAAACGTAAGCCAATTGAATGGCACGTGGAGACCTAGTTTACGGAAATGGTTTCATTCTGCTGTATGTGGTTCTAGTGCTGTGCACAGCATCAGCAATCCAAGGTCTCTTTTACAATGAGAAGCTCTGTTGGGTTCTTAAAAACAAACAGTAAAGATAATAAAAACAATAATAAAGTGTTATTTGAATGAATCTGCTTTCCAAGTGAGAAAATTTACCTGTGATTTTTGTTCCAAGAAAAAAAGTGTTACCTCTTACATACATGGAGCAGTTTTGGAACCAGAATTGGTTCAGCTCTGATTAAATGGTCAACTGCAGCAAGTACATGTCGTTGCTGTCCTGTCAGAGGAAGTCCCCTTGCCTTCAAGTGCATAAAATCTTTAAGGGTAGATTTTAGAGCATTAAAATAGCCTAACTTTGATTATTCTTGCTTTTACAACTAGAGCTATAATAAACTCAAAAAAGGCTAGGAACTACAACTTCATCATATCAGCTTGTCAAAGGCAAAGGAATCCAGGGGTTATTTGCATGCTGACTGATTATATTACTTGGGTCACAAAGAACTGGATCTGACACATCCCAGCTGAAAAGTGTTTGAGAAGAACAGAAGATGAATATGAATAGTGTGTGGACTCTCTTAAATTGCGTCTTTATTTATATGCTAGGTGAATTTAGAAACCTTAGATATTGGTTATGTTAATTAAAAGCACAATTTATGTAGCAGTCTTCAAGTCCTGATTGAGAAAGGATCATGTAGTAAAGATTGCTGTTCACTCATGTAACAAAGAACTCCTACGGAGAAAGAAATAGAAGTATGTAACTTATTTATCTGAATTTGATTCAGACTTTATAGTAAACTGTGAAAAAGTTTCAGCATGTTTAACTCTCTGCTAGATTCCTGTGCCTAATACTCTCCCCTGTCTTCTGAAAAGGGGAAGGAAGAAGGTTAAATAAAGATAGAATAAATACCAGTCCTCAAACAAAGCTCTGCTGATCCTTGTCCTTACAGCATCCCGTACATGCACACCCATTTCCTGTTGTTAATGTTAAACACACTGAATATAACTTTCATTTCATTGTTCACTTCGGTGTTCATTTTATATTACATTGACCGGAAAATCTCAAATCCATCACAATAAGCGCTGTAGAAATAAAGCTTGCTCTCTGTGGTCAGAGAAAGGTGAAAAGGAGCTGCCATTTTGTCTGGCAGAGATGCAAGCGACTCGTCAGAAGTGCTGAGATAGTTTCAGTGGCAAAGTCTTAAGTGTCGTAGATGACCTCACCTCCATTTCAGAGTTTTCTTCTGTGTTGTAACAAACTTAGAGCAGGGTCTGTTATTTATTTGTTTGTTTTGCTCAGGACTTCAAGAACAAGCAAGTTCTGTTACCAACACCAGTACACAGAGAGCCTGCCAGCTGAACATAGGCAGAGTGGGAAACAGAATGAGCAAAGCTTTGTACCAGACTCAGTGCAAACTATGCAGTCTGGTCATCTCTGACTGTTTCTCCCTCAAAAGGAATAAAGCTTTTGGTTAGATTTTTGTGTCACTCTTGAGAAAAAAAAAACCCTATAATGTCTTTGGTTTTCTGAACAGTAGCGGGTGGTGGAAATATATGCAGAAACCAGTTTTATTATAAAACTAAGGAATTATTGGTTCTCTTTAGAGCTTAAGGAAGTTCTTTTTGCTAATATAAAATAAAGAACTGTGATATTGGAATGCAGCGTAGCAAGTTCTGTTCTTTTTTTAAACTTTTGTATTAGAATTCAGTATTCTGAAGCTATGGTCCCAAAAGGCATGTGTGATGCATCAGTCACCATCCTTGGAGGTATTTAAAAGATGTGTAGACATGGTGCTTAGGGACATGGTTTAGTGGGACTTGGCAGTGTTAGATTTATGGTTGGACTCGATCATCTTAAAGATCTTTTCCAACCTAAATGATTCTATAATTCTATGATTCATCTGAAAAAAAAAAAAAAAAAAAGAAAAAAAAGGCACTGTGCTCTGGGAAAACTTGCTTTAAGATGCTGTTGTCTTCCCATGCCTTCAGGCTCTTAGAAATGTCAGTGATATGGCCATCGAAGTGACAGACAAGCAGGGAGGAACAATGGTACTGGCATGAAGGCGAGTGGTAGACTATGGTAAAGTGAAAAGGGGACTGGCCTTAAAAGATGACAGAAGATTCATCTCTCTGAATGAGCTTAAACTAGGGAGTGAATTATCACTTGTTTGTGAAATTGTAATTGATTAGCTTTGAACCAAACTTGAGAGGAACACCGTATTCAGCAAGAAATTCAGATGTTTCTAGCTGGTTACTGCAACCAGAGGTGCTTATGTGATTAATATGACATGGTCTCCCTCTATATGGACCTCTTTCTAGAACTATGCATTGTTATCAGCCAGGCTAAAGTTCTGGTTTTTCCTTTTTTCCTTTTCCTTCTTTTTTCCTTTTCCTTCTTTTTTCCTTTTCCTTCTTTTTTCCTTTTCCTTCTTTTTTCCTTTTCCTTCTTTTTTCCTTTTCCTTCTTTTTTCCTTTTCCTTCTTTTTAGAACTATGCATTGTTATCAGCCAGGCTAAAGTTCTGGTTTTTCCTTTTTTCCTTTTCCTTCTTTTTTCCTTTTCCTTCTTTTTTCCTTTTCCTTCTTTTTTCCTTTTCCTTTTTTTTTTTTAGCATCTGTACCTTTATTTTGCCTTAGACGCTTGAATTTTAGTGCAGCAGTAGTGTTACGAGATGGAAAATGGGTAATCCTATGTGAGGCTTAGTCTTGTTTCAGTATCACGCGTGTTGTGGCTTGAAGCTGGGTAATGTGACACCACTGCTGCCTCTTCTGGTTCACTTCTGAAGTCTGTTTTGTGATCCCACCATCTGTGGCAGGAAATGTTAAATTAGTGATTATTCAACTAACCTAAAGGCAGAAGGTTATTAATCTTTTGTGTAGTAATTTTATACCCAATTTAAGCTGGATCCATGGTATATTTTGTTAACTGAGTGATAACAGCAGGTGACAAAAATGTTGAAACATTTAGTCAGAATTTCCTCCTGTTGTATTAGGAAGACCAAACTGAAATATTTTAACTTTTTTTGTTTTCTGGCTATGTCATCTGTGAAACTTCTGGAAACATTTTAAATTAGTCTGGAGAACTGAAATATTGCCTACTTCCCTCTCAGTCCAGTTTGTCATTATTTCTTTCATCCTACGTCACTTCTTGCATACCTTTTAACATCTGTTTTGTACTATTTGTGCCTCATCGTTGGACTGTGTGTCCCGACTCTGAATCCTCCCTCTATATTCTGTGATGTAACTAACGGGGAGCTTGATAACTTTGAGATCATTTGAATGTGATTTGAAATGGAAACAGTGTAAACTTGAAACAGATCTTTTAACACACAAGCAACAGCAGGTGGAGGGTTTGGAGTCATTAAAGGAATAAATTTAGTCTTGGCAAGAGGTGTTTCTCAGGGCTTTTTAAGAAGAGGGGTCGACATGTTATGAATGGGTGTGGAAGTACTGACAAACTACAAAGGAAAAACAATGAGAATTGTAGTATATGAATATTCTTTTGAACTCACCAGCTTCTGTACATGTTAGATATTTAAGAGTTAGAAAGGTGCTTAGAATCGCTAGTATATTTGAATATATACATGCGGATTTTGCTGATAAAAAATTCCTTGCATATCAAGAGAATTTATAGGCTAATTGGATTTTTTTTTGAAGGGATGTTGTATAAAACCAGTGCAAGTAGAAATTCACCTGAAAGTCTGGATTATTGTTGTGATTTGATGTCTGTATAGAAAGATACTTTTTTCTTTTTGTATTTCAAAAGACAAAAAAACCTCCCAAGTGTGATAGAAAATGTTTTTCAGTCTAGAGGTACGCATTCAAATCCATGTAATGCGTATGTGTGGTCAGTCAGGAAACACAGACACACCTCTATTCAGAATAGATACTTGTTATCAGTAGATTTTTCACACAGACATGTACACCTTTGTTAAGGTCTACAAATATTGTGCAGAAAAGGAGAGTTACTGAAGTGTTGCGAGCTGTCCTTTTTTCCCCCGGCAAGGCAATCAGCTACATAACGTTTTTCAATTTAGTTTGTTTCAAGTACATTCAAATTCTAATGAAGAAATACTCTGCAGTGAGATGGCAAGTGGCATTTGTCCATTGCTCATAGATGGATATGGAGTAATCACAGTATTTTGTATTTCATGTATTTCATACAATGCTGCAGTATGGCATTACTTATCTAAATAATGTATGCTGGAGATGATGAGTCGTCATGTCTAGTATAAGAATAGCACACTACCTTTTAAGTGGATTATTTTTAATATTACTACTCTGGATTTAAAATAAAGATGGGTTCTAATTGGATAGTTCAATTTAAAATTTCAGGAATATTCACATTAATAGCTTTAATGTGCTTCCCAAGAACAAAGATAGGGAACACTAATGGTCATGTGTCTCACAACTTTGTCTCTGTTTCATAGTATTCATAGTATGTTGGGGCTTTTTATGGGATTTTAATGAAAACAAAACCTGATAGAATCTCTAACTGGACATGGTTCCATTAAAACAACACACATATGCAGTATATTAGAATATGGTTATGTATTACACATGTAAGGAACGTAACTTGTGTATATAACTCAGACATGCTCAGGTATCTGTAAGGACCTCAACTTTTCTATCTCTTGACATGTTTGTGGTTAAATCTTCTGCAGTTTTCTGTAAGACCTCTGCATGGGTATACTCATGGACTTAGTGTATGTCATCTTAATATAGCACACAGTGTGGGCTTTCCTTCTCCCTGTTGCACATGCTTCTTCTAGCCATATAGTCCTAAAAAAGGTATTAAATTGTATTAAAACTGGTGATTGCTACAGCCATACATAGTTGTAAGAAATATTAACAAGAACTAGGAATACTTTATGTATGAGGTAATAAAACGGAATTAAGAAATCAGTCCTTTCTCCATAGTGCTATGCCTGGGCCAGTGCAGGTGTTATGTTGAATAGATTCACATATTGTGTTTTTTGGCTTAACACAGTCCTGTGTGACAATATAAGCCTGTGTGAAAAATCTACAATGATACAATATGATGCAGTTAGGATTTGTTTGATATGTTTATTTGTCATTCAAGCAATGGGTGCAATAGATATTTGAACGTCTCAGAGCACTGCTTACTTGAATTCTCTCAGGAAGTTCAACTTTTTCATTAATATTCCACTTAACTGATTTTAGTATTTCAACTATAAATTCATGTTATTGTTAAAGGTCCTTGGCTTTGCAGTGAAGCTTATTCTGCTACAAATGTATGTGATACATGCAATGTTTAATCATGTAACACTTCTTCTGGGTTCCTCATTAAAGCTGTTACACTGTACTTCTAGGATCTTTTGTGGAAGGAATACACATGAAATTGTTGTGATCAAAATCAAGTGAAGTTTGTATTACTTGATATGCCATGCGATTTAAAATGTAAAATGGAGAGCAGTGTTTAATGGGTGATTTTTCTGGAACATGAGAGATTCAGAGGTTGACTGCATTGTGCTATGGCAACCAAGACAGGACTTGTGACTCCTTTAGGTAAAAGATCCTCACAAAGAGTAGGGATTACTTTAATGAGCACCTTATGCTCCCTGCACAATATCCACTGCAATCTTTGCTTCTAATCTGCTTATTATGGGCAAAGAAATTTATCTGGTAGCTGAATTATTGGAAATTTTTTTTTTTTTGTCACGGTGTTCCTTCCTGCTGCCCCTTACCCGCCCACCTCCCCCCATACAATAATAACCCTTGAAACTCTTAGAAAATTTAAAACAATCTTACCCGCATTGGTTGATACTTAACAATTTCTGTTTGAAATTACTTGTCTTGCATTGCTGCTGAGACAAACTTACATAAAACATAAGTAGTATAATACTTGCAAACTTCCAGATAACAAGAATAGTATAATACACATGTTGTTAAGTAGGTTTTGTGTGTGTGTGTTACTTTTCAGTCAGTAGAAGAGCTAAAATAAAGTGAGGAATGATCCTTTGATTAGCACAATAAAGTACAAGGTAGAGCAAGGGATCTACTTTGTAGGAGCTGTCCCAGACTCATTCAATACGTAATTACTTTTCTTACAATTTACCTGTCTTTTCATCCTTTTTGCTGTGTATGTCACAGTTGGTACTGATTTGTTCCTCATGAGTATATTGAGATTTAGTTACATAACCAAAGAGGTTGTCTCTAGATAAGGTGTGAGCATGTTAATATTTACCTCTAACTACGTTTTGTGCTGTGCTTTACCTGAATAACCTTGCCTTGGACACTTGTCCTCATAGACACAGCTTTGTCCATGATACCTCTGTGTTTTGGACCCATATACGCACTTAGAATGTAGTAGCTAGAAGCCCACACATAGTTGTCGTTGTATAACTTTCCTTCTACAGTAACAGGATGTCCTGTCTCATTCCAGTTCACTTTAATGCTGTAACCTTGCTAGTACGCTTGTACTTCATGTTATGTAATTTATCGTCTCAATCTGCTTTCATTAGAGTTGGCCTGTGTTGGGAATGCCACATTCTGTGTTAATCTGTAGCCATGTGACCATCAGTAAGAGTCTTTTAATCAGTTATTTAACAAAGGACCTAGCTATTTGTTGTGTATGTGTGGTCATTTGTCACACTCCATTAACAATGAAATTGCATCTATTCCATTATAGAAAACATTTGTTATAGTGCCAAAATGCATAGTATTTTATTTAAATATGTGATTTTTTTTTTTTTTTTTAATTTCACCTGTCTATAGAGTATTGGGAACACATGCTCTAATCAAGCACTTGACTTACCTTTTTTCATTTCTTTTTTGGAGTGATGTTGTATTTGTGTATTGATTCTTCTGGAATTAACTTTTAATCTAATATTTTGCAGACTGAGGCTTAGGTTTACACCTAAGGTTTATACTTCCATAACTAAAGGTGTTAGACTTAAACCAACAGAAGCTATCAGTGCACTTGCATCCCCTCCATCCGTACACCAGAATCATCAGTTAGTACAGATTCAGGTATATCAGATCCATACACAATTTTAATTAACTCTTCTCTTGTAGAAATCTGTATTCCAAAGCTAAACACCGTTCGTTTTGATTTTACTTGTGTCCACTGTGTGGGAGGGATGATACCTTTTAGTTTTGTAATTTCTTGTTTGCAAAGTAAAGACTCAGTGTTGACTTAAGTAGAATCAATATAAAATTTTTTGAGGAAAACTAAAGGATACATGCATTTGTATCTACAGGAGTCTAATTAGGTTTGAAGAATAGTCTGCAACATGTTCACTAGGATCTTAGGAAATGTTACCCTACTTTGCCTACCCTGGGCAAAGTACTGACTTTACAGATCTCACCCCTATTTTGTGTTTTTCATCATGAATTCACACTGACTAACCCTAGAATAGTAATTCAGATTAGTTTATCCTGTGGAAAAAAAACCCACCAACCTTATAAAACACCACTACGGGATAAACAAGTATACTTAGTATTATTTGAGATATTTCTGTTGGTTGCTTATATGATCTGGTCCAGAAATTTCTGTGTTCTATTCTGTCCTTTAACTTGTTGCTAGATGTCTGTCCTATAACGGTAAGAGGGATTTGATTGTGCATAGTCTGAAGGTGAAGAATTACTTTTCATAAAACACTTCTCATTGTGTTATGTGGTGAGAGAACTCATGATCCGGTTTCTGTTTCTGAACAATAATGGTACTAAAACACAGCTGTCCTTGACTTTAAAATTATCAGTCAGAAAAAAAGCGAGCCAAGTTACTTCCTAAAAAATAGCAGAATTGTATTTAAATACAATTACAGAAGTCAAAGATCTGCTGAAAACTAGTGAGTAAATATAAAAAGTTTCAACACCTACAGTTTAATTTTAAAACAGCATGAAATCAAAACTTTTGGATTTTATGATGAATATTCTTTATCGTTGTTCATCAAATAAACAGTTCTCAGAAACCATATGCTTGACCTAGATGATGCAATGGTTGTTTTACTGGCTTGATGGAATAAAGCCTCCAGGCTTCAGAAGACTTAGGTGCATGAGTACTGGGGAGGAGGGATACAGTTTATATATATATATATAT
>NW_009619580.1:0-3746 GCF_000690535.1 Cariama cristata
GGTGCCTCCGGTTCCCCGGCGCTGGCCTGCGCAGTCTGCGGGCATGTCTGGCTCCGCTCTCCCCTGGGAACGGCACCGAACGCCGGTGCCGCCGGGCACTGGCCCTGCCCTTGCCGTGCCACCCAGCCTGACCGTGCCTGCTCGCAGGGTTTTCGCCAACGAGAGGTAAATGATGAAATCGAGTCGCACGGTTTTGCTGTAATAAGGCATTTTCTGTAGTGCTGCGGATGCCCTCACTTCATCGCTGCACGCGAAAGCGCTCCAGTGATGGCTTTCAGCCTGCAAGGCGGTTTTGCCTTTGAGGACTTGCCTGCGCGCTGCGTGCTGGTGCGTTCCTGCAGCGCTGCCTTCCCAGACTTACTTCTTAAATCAGCTACTGTTTAGGCTTTGTTTAAAGCTCTCTGCAATAACTTGAATTTTGCAGTGTAAAGGCTTCTTATTTATTATTTGGCAGACAGTAGGAGTCTGTTAAAAGTCCAGTTGCAAATGAGATGTGGGAAGATTGCGCCCTTTGCAGAAGCCTTCCTCCTGAGCAGCTGCATCGGGAGAGGGGAGAGAGGACTCCTGCACCCCAAGGCACTGCCCCAGGCCCTGAGGGATGGCAATTAACCTAATTAACATGCAGGACTCTGCCACATTGCCCAGGTCCTGTTGCACTGCTCACACCCACGCTACTCTCCTTCTTTATGCACCCAGTAAATCCTGAAAGATTTGCTTTCTTTTTTTTTTTTCTTCCTTCTTTTCATGTACAGCCCCTAAACAGCCACCTGCCTGGCTACTGCTCTGTAAGGGATTTTTACTTGCATAATGTACATTTTTTTCAGGGACCGTGAAGGCCTGAGGGTGACGGAGATATTAATTGACACACTGAATTTTCCACTCTGGTTATTAGAAGAAATCTTCCCGCGAAATAATTCACAAGTGGAAGAGACGGTGAGGAAACCGCTTCTACAGAACAGCCCCGGCCACTGTCTCCAGGCTGCTGGGAGCCGAAGGGGAGAGTTACAGATGAGCAACAGGCAAACAGTTTTACTTAGGTTTGTTTTCTTCCAGCGCCACTACGATCCATGAGCCGTAACAGGCAGATCTTTCCAAAGCAGCTGTAATAACTCATAAATATTTATGGTGCTTAATCATGTGGCAGCAATGGTGCAGAAGCGGTGATACCCGACGCAGTTTCGACGCGCTGAGCGCGCGTCCCTGGCGCAGCCGGGTCGGGTCTGCTGCTTGTCCCGCACTGGGGACCCTCCTGCTCCCCTGCCTCTGCTCCTTGTCCTTCCCACAGCCGCCAAGGGTGTGTGGGAGCGGCTGGAGTGGGACCAGGCGTGTGAGAGCAAGAGCAGGCGTGGGCTGGGCAGGAGGAACGTCCTGGGGACACTGGAGGGTCCCCGGGTCGCTCCCCAGAGAAGGGCAGAACTGCCCCTGAGGAGGCTCCTCAGGCGCCGCTGCCAACCCGGCTGGTGAGCCGGGCTCTTCGCTCCTGGTCTCCAACCGAGGTGATACGAGCTTCCCAACAGGATCTGCAGCTTTCATCTCGCTTCTCCTCCCCTGGTCCTGGCGAAACCCTGCCTTCAGCAGCGAGAGGGGCCCGGCGCACGCACCGGCGTCTGCGCTGCCTGGGTAAGGGGCGATGACAGGGGCTGGGGGCTGCCTCACAGGGGCTTCCCAGAACCTGCTGTCTGCACCGGGGTGCTCTCACAGCCCTGGTCCCTGCAGCTCCCATGCTGCTACGGAGCACTGACCGTGCACTGGTTACGCAGAGCAGCGGGGCTACACAGGTCCTCCTCCCGTATAAGAAAATTAGCCTTGAATCCGCACTGTCAGCTGAGGCTGAAACGTCTTTGTTGAAATGGCAATAGAGCAGCCATTTGGAAGAGAGGAGGATGTTTTGGTAACCAGTTCTTTCTGGTTACCAAGAGTATTTAGTTAGGAAAGCACTTCAAGGATTTTCACGACGTCACCAGCGTGCACATCGTACCCCTTTCCTCTGCTGGTATCCGTAAGTATGGGGTGGGCCAGTTTGTAAGAGCAGTGAGCTGAATGGCAAGTTCCTCTTCTGCTTCATCTCACCTGAAGTCATTCCCGAGAGCTCGTGTCAGTGCCAGCAGCGCTGCCTCACGCTTCACGAGCTTTTCACACGTGTTGCTGTACCTGGCTTTTGAGAGTCGTGCCTTCAGCAATGAGGAGCCTTGTCTGTTTTGGGGTGTCTGAAGCCTTCTCTCAGAGGCAGGCTCTGTCCCCATCAGCTGGGCTGCCAGGTGACGGACAAGATGCTCTGCTCATCTCGTCTCACTCAGGCTTGTCTCCCAAAAAACAAGCCACCGCTGCCTGGCTGGCTGTTGTCTCCTGTTAGCCTGCCGTCTCCCAGCCAGGAGGCTGTGCGCCGGGAAAAACCCCGCTGCTGTGTTCTCCTGTGCAAGCCAATCCTCTGAACCGGATTCATGGCACCAGGCAGCATTTGACGTGAACCTGCAGTTAATTACATGTTCTTGCTAAAAATAATCGAGTAGCCTAAGTTCTGATCGCTGTAATTGCATCCTAATGAATTTATGTGTCAACTTGTTATGTGCAACTTCGGTGTGTTCTGTAAATACCAAATTAAGTTCATCGTTCAGTCTCCAGGCACCCAAAGCACAGGTTCTCTGCAGCCGGCTTCACAAGCTGAGAAGGATGCAGAGCAGTCGCCAGCTGTGTTGCTCCTCGGCAGCGCTCCAGCCCCAGGCCGGGCACAGCCGCCTCGCCGAGCAAACCCCGAGCAGCGGTATGAATGTGCGGGAGGTATAAACAGCACAGCTAACTGCCCGGTATGGATCGCCACGCTGAGATGGCTCAGGCTTCTCGCTGTGGGCTCATCCTTGTCCCCAGTGCTCAGGCGAGAGCAGGGCTCAGTGCCAGACCTCGCCAGGGATGGATCTGGGCTCTGCTGGGCAAACACTGGGATGCGGGATCCAGTCCCAGCCCTGTGCTGGGCATGCTCGGCCACCTGCCCTGACCGCTAACAGAACGCTGGTGGTGCTCTGCCGGCACGTGGGGGGTTCCACGGACAGCTAGAGAACAAGCTACAAAACCAGAAATTAACCCGGAGAACAAAAATGTCTAATCCTATTGACTTCAGTGAGAGTTACAAGCAAATACTGCCGTTCATTATTAATTGTTATGATTGAACAAGACCGGAATCCCTACCTGTGCTCCTGGAAGGAAAAAGAAGCTTTGGCAAAAGTTACCGAAATGATGCCACGCTCCCGTAACGGCTCTTTACAGAACATTACTTATTGCCATTGTTTTTCATGTTTGCTACCAAAATACCAACTACAGCTTCCCTACAAAGCTGTGCATGTTAGTTAACCTCATTAAATCCTAAAGGATTAGTCAGCTGTTCCTCAACCACAGAACTGTTAGGAACATCTAAAGCTCAAAGTTACGTGGCTTGGAAAGTGATTTTCTAATACGCAAACTTCAAAGGCATTTTGAAATCCTGCAGCGTAAGGGAGACAGACTAACGTTAATCCACTGGAGTGCTGCTTAATGGCCTGTTTAATTTTTGTCTTGATAGGTCTTCATAAGCAGCTGAGCACGAAGGCTGCCTTGCGATAAGCAGGGGTTCAGCTTCACCTCCAGGCGCCGCATCCCCCTCGTAGCACCCGGCTCGTCACACGTGGATGTCCTCTTCCCCGTGGATGGCAGCGCCCGCAGGTACCAGGGGCCGTGCTGCTGTGGCCTCTCCCCACCCTGTGCCTTGCAGGAAT